>NW_017278113.1:0-1058 GCF_001594065.2 Cyphomyrmex costatus | reverse complement strand
ACGTGAAGATATACTATATTAGCACACAATCATATTTAATGATAAAAGTGAAGATGGAAATAACACAGCCCAACAAAATTTCCCTAATTTCACGTTAACTTACAAGTATAAGTCGATTCCGATAGGATTTTTTCCGCAGAATCCAAATATGCCTATAAAAATATTGAATTGGCTCTAGTTTTTGAACAACTGAAGGTCAAAAGGGTCGAAACATGCGATTTTGCCAATTTTTGAGCGTCTATCAAAAAGGAACGTGTCGCAAAAAAATCGTCTTCCGATGAAGAAATTGTTCTTCGAGTATTGTTCTTTCAAGATACGGAACATGAAATTGGATGCAGTGAATTTTACACATGTGTTTTCGTGTGTATGTGTGCGTGTTCCTGCTATCAGCATTACGGAAGGAACGGACGCAGTAGACTTGTAATCCGTTCGAGGCACTGCATTAACGTGAACATTCTCCTCGCCTCTCACATGTGCGTGCGTGCGTGCGTGTGCGTGATCCTGGGTAATCAGGCATTTATTCACTCACACATACACACACACACACACACACACACACACACACATACTGACACGTACCCATGTGAGAGGCGAGGGGAGGAGTCCAGCATCCCGAAAGGATCAGAAGAGACTGCGTCCGTCTCGTTGGTAATGCCGAGACAGGTCAGGTACACGCACACATGAAAACACGTGTTTAAAATTCACTGCATCTAATTTCGTGCTCCATATCTTGAAAGAACAATACTCGGGCTTTCTTTTCGTCACGGGAAGACAATTTTATTGTTGCTCGTTCCTTTTTGATAGACACTCAAAATTTGGCAAAATCGTGTGATTCGACCCTTTTGATCTTCAGTTGTTTAAAAACTAGAGCCAATTCAATATTTTTATAGGCATATTTGGATTCTGCGGAAAAAATCCTATCGGAATCGACTTCTACTTATAAGTCAACAAAATTTTGTTGGGCTGTGTAATCCATTAAGGCTAATTTAAAAGAATTGCGTAGGGGATCACTGGATGAAGGGGATGATATTACCGGTGAACGATTTAATCGATTTTAT
>NW_017278112.1:0-1017 GCF_001594065.2 Cyphomyrmex costatus | reverse complement strand
ATGTTTTATCAAGTCAGATAAAATCTCGTATTTTGTTTCGAGATGGTTCGTAATCGTTTTACGACATGGTATTTTGTAATGCGGAGCGACTGTTTGCATGAGTGTAGCGAAACCCTGTTTTACAACCGTATTAAGTGGCATATTATCCTTAGTCAAGGATAATATGCCACTTAATACGGTTGTAAAAGAGGGTTTCGCTACACTCATGCAAACAGTCGCTCCGCATTACAAAATCATGTACACAATTTTCTGTGTAATTTCAGTAGCCTTAACTCCTCCATCTGAAATGGACGAAAATACATATAGTCAATTCAATATAGAGGACGCCTTCACTGGCTCTTCATCAACAATTCTATTTTAATTTGTTACATTTAAATTTTGAATATCTAACATGAAGAAATTATATTTTGTTTGTTTATTTATTATAATGTTTTTTTAAGTTTATTTTTCTGTTACATTGTTATATTTATTTATTTTATTATATTGTTAAAATATTTATTTGTTATATTACATTTTGATTATTGTTATTTTTGCTTGAAGTATTGAATAGCAAGAAATTTATCAAATTTACCATGAAATGATTTTTGCTTTTCGAACAAATAATCTACTCTTCGTTGTTTGTGTTTTTCAACATCCGTAAATGCCAGATTAACCGATGATTCTGAATTTGTGGACACTACTGGCGAAGTTGATCGTGCTGGAGAAAGATGATCAGATTGTTTGTCGTCATAATCATCACATTGGTTTTCTAGAGATGGCTGCTAATGAAGATATAATAATAAAAGTCACTTTAAAAATATTTTCCTTAATATTATCGAAATAAAGAGAAATTTGTAATAAATTTTAATATAAATTTTAATTAATTTTTTGTTCTATATTATACACTCGATTAATTTTTATATAGTTACATATATTCAACGAAATTTTTTTATTTACTAATTTAATTAAAAAATGTAATAAATGTTATCATTACCTCAATTTTTCGTTTTAGGGATTTCTTTGTCTCTTCGTTTCCAT
>NW_017278111.1:3916-9251 GCF_001594065.2 Cyphomyrmex costatus | reverse complement strand
GGCGTCAAACTTGCACTCGTCGGCAAACACCTATTTTGCTCCCTAGTTGCACAATGTACTATTTTCCTAGGTTGGTAGGACTGTCTATAACATTTCCAAGCGTCTGTTTGTCAAAAGGTTTATTTATCTCCGAGTTGCACGTGTTTTTGTAAACAACCAAAAGAGAATTTTTACATTGGGTGTTTTTGTTGAGCAAAGAACCTGCATCAAATTTTGTTTGCGGAACGAATATTCTTGTGCGGACACGTTGAAAATGTTGCGGAAGGCCTTTGGTGATCAAACTATGGCACAAAAAAACGTTTATAAGTGGTACAACGAGTTCAAAGCGGGCCGAGAACGCGTTGAAGACGAACCGCTCTCTGGACGACCATTAACGTCTACCGACGAGGGCCACGTCCAAAAAATCAAAGATTTGGTGCTTGAAAATCGTCGATTGACAATTAGAGACCTCGCTGATAGTGTTGGAATATCATTTGGCTCAGCCCAAACCATTTTGAAGGATGTTTTGTGTTTGAAACGCGTCAAGTCTCGATTGGTGCCAAAATCGCTCAATTTGTTGGAAAAAAAGCGTCGACTCATATCTCGACTCATATCGTTCCGCAACCACCGTATTCGCCTGATTTGGCTCCGTGCGACTTCTGGCTATTCAGCAAACTCAAAAGGCCAATGCGAGGACGCCGTTTCGACACGATTGAGGAGATAAAGACCGAATCGAAGAAGGTCTTGAAGGCTATACCGGAAAAAGACTATTCCGACTGTTTCGAGGACTGGAAAAAGCGTTGGCAAAAGTGCGTTTTATCGGACGAGGATTATTTTGAAGAGGATGTAATTGATTTGGAAGAATAAATAAAGAATTTATATTTTATAAACAAATTCACCTTACTTTTTGATCACAGTAGTATATCAAGCTATCCTTTCTTTGATTCATTGTGGTACAAACTAATCATTATTTTATGTCTGATGAATATTGTTTATTGTAATAAATATATTTATCAAAAGAATTCTTTCGACTAGCTTTCTTAGCGCGCCCTCGCAATTTAAATTCATTAATTTCACTCTTGCACGAATACATACATTGTTGATTTCTTTTATGGCACGGTGCCTTTAGACGATTACTTTCCGCATGGATGGATTGGAATGGACCTTGGAAGCTGTCACGAAGTGATAAAGCCACAGCTTCAAAGGGCATAGGAGGGTAAGTATATAAAAGATGCCCCCGCATGAAATCGGTTCAAATTAATACCACATATTGCTACCTATATAAGTATAAAATCCTGTAAGTATGAACTGAAAATTCGCTTTTTTGGGGGAGTTATGGAGGGGGTAAGAAAAATAAAAAAATCCATTTTTCTAGAAAACTAATGAACCGATTTTAGTAAAATTGAAATATGTTTTAAATGTAAGTGAGGCGATGTAGAAAAAAAAATTTCAAATTGTTTTTTAAATTTGATATGTTGTAGTTCTCAACACATGGAACAAAAGTGTCCATGGCCCCAAAGTCCGATCACGGGTAGTTTTCGAGATACAGCTCTCCAAAGTTGGACTTTTCGTACCTTATAGCAGCGTAATGCGGGTGCAGTCGATGTCGATGTACGATGATGCTTATAATTATAGTGGGCGTACAGGTGCTTGCTTGTGTGTGTATGCATGCGTGCGTGCGTGCGTGCGTGTGCGTGCGTGTGCGTGTCAGCAGAGGTAAGGATCCCACGGTTCGTCAATCCCGCAGTATTTTATGACTCCAAACCCTCTCTCCTGTGTGTGTGTGTGTGTGTGTGTGTGTGTGTGCGCGTGCGCGCGCGCGCGCGCGTGTGTGTGTGTGTTTGTATGCGCGCGCGCGTGCGTGTTTGGTGTTTGCGCGCATATTATTCATCAAACACTCACACGCACGCACGCACCCACAAACACACACACACAAGCAAGCACGCACGCACCTGTACGCCCACTTTAATCATAAGCATCATCGTACATCGACATCGACTGCAGCCGCATTACCATAGACATAGTATAGATAGACCGAGCATTGCCATATGCCAGACAAGGATATCGATGGCTGGAGCGTGCGAGAAGGAGAAAATATAATTAGATTTTTCGTTCTCTCTCTAACAGAAGAAAGTGGTGGCTGCATCGTACTCCCACTTTCTTCTGTTAGAGAGAAAACGAAAAATCTAATTGTGTTCCCTCCTTCTCGCATGTGACTGTCATGTCTCCCACCACATGCTCGGTCTATCTATACTATGTCTATGCGCATTACTCTGCAATAAGGTACGAAAAGTCCAACTTTGGAGAGCTGTATCTCGAAAACTACCCGTGATCGAACCTTGGGGCCATGGACACTTTTGTTCTACGTGTTGAGAACTACAACATACCAAATTTTTTAAAAAATTAGCCGAAAGCCATTTCCCATAAGGATTCTGCGGGGATTTTTCTATAAATTAATTAACTAACTTAATTCATGGCATACAAGACATCGTTGAGTTGTCATGAGACATGGAAGTACCAGGTGGTTATATCTATCATATTTTTCGGTCCTAGTGTAACTAACTCAAATTTGGGTTATCAGAAGCACCCTGCATAGTAGGAGCCTGCCTTAAATCATAATCACACTACAAACTCCCGATTCTAACTTTCGACTCAGAGTCGATCTAATAGAGTCTTCTATTCTCTAGATTCTTCTGTAGATTCTCTAGATTCAATTTTATAGAATCTTCTATTTTCGATTCGGCAGTCAGAGTCGACTGCTGTCTTAGTTGTGATTGGTTGAATTATAGTCGCGAATCCGAGTCAGGGTGCTGTCATATGAAACGAAAATTACACCGAAACAGAACAGTGAGAGCAATCACAATCGCAAAAAGGAAAGTAGATGATTGCAGAGTTCTGATTGCAGAGGTTTCGCTGTTCCGTTCCGCTGTAATTTTCGCTTCATGTGATAGCACCCTCAATAGTCAAGTCAGAGTTAGGAGTCTGTAGTGTGATTAAGCCCGGGTCACACTACAGATTGCGGATCGCACATCAGAATTCAGCCAATTAACACAAAGCAGCTTTATCTTGATTGGCTGAATTCCGATGCGCGATCCGCAATCTCAATCCGATCAGCAATCTCAATCCGTAGTGTGACACGAGCTTTAGGGCTTTAGACGCCTGGAGGAGTCTTAGGGCGGGTTCACACCTTGACGGAAAAGCGGAAAGCGGTAGAGAAGTAGCTAGTCAGAACTCGCGCTGGTAGCAAGTAGTATAGAACTTACAGAAAGTTAATTACCAGCGCGAGACCTGATTGGCTATTGCTCTTCCGCTTTCCGCTTTTCCATCAAGGTGTGAACCCGCCTTTAGATCGAGGTTCTGAAGGGATTTCGCTTGCTAATATGTTTCAGTGCAAGCTTGCTTACACTATACCTAACACACTGAAAAGTTACATAAAAAAAGGCAAAGATAAGTTGGAACATACACACAATGGCTGCGTTCAGCAGAGAAAGCAGCTTTGCAACTGTTGCAAAATTCTTTAATATGATTGGTCTTGCCCTTACTTCCTCATTAGATCTAAATGTATAAGCCAATTATATTCAAGAATTTTGCAACAGTTGCAAAGCTGCTTTTTCTGCTGAACGCAGCCAATCAGAATGTAGTATATAAAATATCCTGTGAGAATTGCGATGCTACGTATGTTGGCAAAACTAAAAGACAATTAAAAACTAGATGTTGTGTTTTTACGTCCCATGTAACTCTCGTTGTTACGTTTTAATAAATGAAAAGTTTCTACATATTTTTCCATAAATAATAAATTAAAAAGACAAATTAAGAGTCAAGAATTAAAAAATTCTTTTTGATTTTCGGATTTCCTGTCCAATCATCCACTTTCACACAAAAAAGGCACAGTTTTTTCGTTGGTCGACAGAGTTTTCTTACTGTCTGACACTAAGTTCCATTACAAGAATTTTAATTTTATTATTAAAATTTTATTTGATAATGATTATCATTTACGTTTTATTTTCAATACCATTAACCAACGTTTAAAATATTTGTTAAAAAATAAATTTGTAAAAAATAAACCTAAAATTCAAAATAACTCAGAGGCTACATCTTGGCTTACGGTGCCTTTTGTTCCTTCTCACACAGAGAAATTTAAAGGATTTAATAACAAGGTCATCAGAGTATCTTATCGCAGCCCGAACAAAATGAGCAAATATGTTAAAGTACAAAAAGATTCCCTGTCTAAAGAATGCAAGAGCAACGTAGTTTACAAAATCTCTTGTAATAATTGCGATGCGTCTTATGTTGGTCAAACAAGTAGACAACTAAAAACCAGGATTTCTGAACATCGAAATCATATTAGACGTAACACGACAACTCGATCAGTGATTACTGAGCATAGGTTGCAGCATGACCATGACTTTCTTTGGGATGAGGTAGAGATTCTGGATGAAGAACCTAATTACAGGAAATGGATAGTGTCAGAAATGATTAATATTAAAAGATAGGAAAATAGTCTAAACTTACAAACAGACACTGAAGGCCTGCAAGATATGTACATCCCTCTGATAAACAAAGTTTGACATTGTTGTGCGGCTGCCTTTTTCAGTTTATAGTCAATTTCAGCAGAGTACAGACGTGTCATTATCTCATTTTAATTTTCTTGTTTTTAATGTCTTCGTTAATTATAATTATGATAATATGTATTTTGACAAATGCAACAGCCTTGATACAAAAATTGTGTGTAGATGAGTCCATCATTTAAGGTTTGAAATTAAACTTATTTTTTGTTAATTTTTACACTATTTGTTAATTAAGTTGTATAGTAAGTTTAATCATTTTTCCACAGATTTATTACCGATCGATCAGTCGTTTTAATAAATTTCTTTCTTTAAGAATGGATTCTTCTGTTATTAACAATGCTTCTTATTACTGCACTAATTGTACTTCTGAAGAAGACTCAATTCAAGAGTCGAAACTAGTTAAGTTATGTATTTGAAGAGCTACGATTTTGCGATAATGTAAAGTTATTTTTTAATTCTTTTGTTTTTACATGCTATGTTTTTTGCGGTTTTTTGACGATTTAATATTTATTTTATGTTTTTGACTACTTCATTTAAAGATTAAAAAATTTTTTAATTCTTGACTCTTAATTTGTCTTTTTAACTTATTATTTGTTTTAAACTAAGAGTCCTTTACATCATTTATTATTTATTGTTTTTGTTTTTCCATAAACCTTCTCTCTTAATAAAATAATAATTAATAAAATTAAAGTTAAAGGACTCTTTATATGAAAATAATAATTAAAACGAGGTGAAGGACAATGAGAGTCAATTCGTAAGTAAACAAGAAAGCGATTATAACATAAAAA
>NW_017278111.1:0-213 GCF_001594065.2 Cyphomyrmex costatus | reverse complement strand
TCGGAGAGAGACGTCAGCTGGGAACGGACTCAAAGGCAGAACATCCGCCGAAGCATCATGTCCCACAACGATCGGTGGAAGATCGTCAAGCGACAAGGAAGCATTTTCGGACTTTTGGAAAAGCGCGCCACAGCGGAAAAGGATCCGCGGCACGCAAGGACCCGCGGGATTCGTCGCGGGGTCACGCGGTCGCGGCGAGCCAATTAGAGCAAG
>NW_017278110.1:14367-27036 GCF_001594065.2 Cyphomyrmex costatus | reverse complement strand
GAAGACTTTATGATGTTGATAGTTGAATCTCGAGATATGGTCATCGTCGATCCCTGTTTTTTCAAAAATACATTCCAAGTTGGCATAAACGACAAAGGGAAGTCGCTTCTTTCGGTTGTAATTTCGAAAAGACAACCACTTGTCGTTTTCATTAGGCAACAAAACGGTACATTTGTTCATCCTTGTGCAATCGACATCATGACTAGACAGTTTATCCCTCGTTTTGAAGTAATGTAAATATCTGTAAGAAAAAAAACTTTCAATTTCTCCTTTCCAATATTAAGAATAAAAAAATTAATCCTTACATACCTGTCGCAGATGTACTTCTTACTGGCATTACCTCTCAATTGGGAACTGATAAGTCTCGACAAATTTTTAATCAATACGAAATGTCCGACACCATTGTCATCGTGTTGCTGATCTTGTACGTACAACAGATTCACGTGTATGTTCCGTTTAATTTTTGTAACACGAAGAGGTACAATCATCGTATCGGCAACTGTACTCTTTTTCCTTTTCATCGTAACGTTAACTGTACTCCCCTTTTTCCTTTGCTTTACAACTGTCTCTCGTTCGACAAACACGTTTACGGAAATATCGTTCAAATGTTCGAATTTCGTGATCTGCTTTAAGGTTACGGGAAAAGTAATATCTTCAAACCGTAGTACTTCCAAATAATGCGGATATTGTGACGTTCTACTGACATGATTAAATGCAGGGTACAATGCGGCAACTATAGACCAAGCAAAACAGGCGTTATCAAACGACTGTACATTGACAGTCGCTCTCTTCAAAATGATACGTCGAGGTAAATTCACGAAACATCCACAGTGCATAGGATAGAATTTGTTTACGTTCACAATCAAATTCAATATGCGCGATAATGCCCATCCGCTCTCACGTTCCTGAAACTCCTCCAGATCAGTTAAAATTACATCCATGACATACTTGTCGTACCACTTCTTCAAATCAGAAATACCATACAGAACATGGTTTTTCGTGGCAATACTCTTCATGGATCTTTTGTTATCAACGACGAATTCCCCATTGAACATCGTATTCACCTTCAAACACGCGTGTTTCTGAAGATTGGAGCGTATCTGAGGAATAACAATGTCTCTAGCATCGTTGAGAAAATGTCGCGGTTCAATATAATTCGAATTCACAACTGCACCAGTGAGCATGCGATTATTGAAAGCCGTTTCGATTTCCATCCATGATAATTCTATCCTTGAGGATCCCGCATGACCAGAACCATCGTGCACAACATCTGTCCTTGAGGATCCCGCATGACCAGAACCATCGTGCACAACATCTGTCCTTGAGGATCCCGCATGACCAGAACCATCGTGCACAACATCTGTCCTTGAGGTTCCCGCATGACCAGAACCATCGTGCACAAAACGAGATCGTAAAGTATTTTTAACACTCTCCAGTCGTGTTATTTTAGCGATCGCAGAATTTATCACACCTGTAGATATCGGCCGGCGTGAGGTACGACAAACCTCTCTTAACAAATCACGATACTCATCACAATTAGTCTCCCATGCTAGATACGCCTCCAGCGTGTCAATTCTCGTCGCACGAAACAACAAATTCTCCATCTCGTTTTCCATTTTTGGATTTCTAACATTAACGTTTAGGCATCCACAAAGTCGCTCCACGACTGTCTAATGGAACTTCAAACTCAATTTTCTCAAGTAGATCACGAACGCGTTTGCCTTTAACGTACTTTCTTCGCGCCCAATTCAAAGCTTCTGCCTCATAATATGTTCCACGACAGTCCAATGCTACTAGAGTTTTAATCCACAAGTTCTCTCGCGGACAATGAATTCCAATCTCTCTACGTAAATGATAAGTAGCTACATTCCAATTACTCTTCTCTTTTGGAATGTCTGCAAAATCATTCGACATCAATGGACGCTCCAAACAAAAAAGATCGTTGTCCACGTCGAATAAGTCGTGACGAGAAGGAAACGAATACGATTCACTGTCACTATCCTCACTTGACATACTCGCGAGATTCACCAAAATACTATTCCGAATGAACAATATGTATGCTCAATGCGCGTTTATATATGTATCGCTCTATCGACGGAAAAAATCACGAACAATAACCAGTTTCGATATATAGCGCGTAACCAGATGCGTCATCGCAACACGACAATTATCTCTTTCCTGTTTTCTGACGGAAAGCGACATAATTATCTATTTTCCTATTTTCCGTAAATAAACTGTACTAATTAACATATTCGCTAACAAATATCTCATCCAACCGCATAAATGTCAAGTATCGAATAATAACGAAATGAAAAACAATTTGTTGCACTTTTTTCAATAAACTATTCTCGATGTAACCGCAATAAGTGATTTTCCGTGTTTTATGTGACTAATTGCATATATCGCCAAATCATTATATGAATACAGTGGGTTCGACGTTAAAATTCGTAGTTGACGTTTTCGTAGTAGACAAAAGTGACCACAATGAGCAATTTAAGAGATCTACTGACAATACGATATACATATCCAGTTAAAGGGGTAAGTCTTTCATATAATAATAAAAACAAATAATATATGTAAAGGTAGACACATATATCTTTTATTTTGTTTTCCAGCATATATTGGTTGACAACGAAAAAGTGGTCGTACTACAACTTAAAGACGAACTACGTGTTCAAGTAATTCCATTGGTATGTTTATACAGATATAAAATTCATACATATATAAATTCTACATTACTGCAATTCTTACAGGAAGCATCGATATTGAACGTGCAAATTGACGGTTTCATTAATATTCGTCGTATGCTCTACAAACGAGATTACCGATTTGTGGATCGTTATCATGCTGTATACATGTGGCAGCAGAGCAACATGTATCTTCGACAATTGTACAACGAGGAACCGTACATTACTCCTTACGAGGAGATGTGGAATTGTAAGTAAAAACTTTATTTTGAAAAAACAGAGAGAAGTATACTTACGGACCTTTTTTCAGAAATAACACCTACATGTTACATAACTGCTATAAAAATACATACATGTAACAGTATATTATGTTTTTTTTTTTTTTCTTTCCGAAATGAAATATTCTCGATGTAACCGCAATAAGTGATTTTCCGTGTTTTATTTGACTAATTGCATATATTACCATTCGGTATAAAAATAGTGAATTTTACGTTAGGAATCACAGTAATCAAATATTGTTCACTTGATAATAACACTCAAAATCAACCATGAGCAATCTATCAGAATTGCTAAAAATACGTTATTCATACCCGGTTAAAGGGGTAAGTCTTTTATAATAAACACAAATAATATATGTAGACGTGTTCACATATATATATTTTATTTTGTTTTGTTATCCAGTACATCTTAGTCGATAATGAAAAAGTAGTGGAATTACAGCTCAAAGACGAACTACGTGTTCAAGTGATTCCATTGGTAAGTTTTTTTTAATTGCTTATATAAATTCTATATTTATATATTACTGTAACTCTTACAGGAAACATCGCTATGGAACGTACAAATTGATGGGTTCATCAATATACGTACTATGTACGATAAACGGTACGATAGATATCTAGACAGAGATTTGGCTGTCTGCATGTGGAGGGAGAGCCACATGTACCTCCCACAATTGTATAACGAGGAACCGTACATAAATCCTTACGAGGAGATGTGGAATTGTAAGTACACTTTGTTTTTGAAAACAGAGAGAAGTATACTTACGGACCTTTTTTTTTCAGAAATAACACCTACATGTTACATAACTGCTATAAAAATACATACATGTAACAGTATATTATGTAGTTTTGTTAACAATAAAACAGGTTTCTTGTATATTCATTTCGTAAAAACATGTCTTATTTTTAAACCTACCAAATCCCATAAAGCGATAAAAATATATAAGGAAATATAACATAATACACATATTAATTCTTCTCCATCGACCACCACTTATGTAACTTCATTACGTTCTGCAGAGCGCAACATTTTACGTGTTTTCCGCAACGCATGGTACCACTTTCATCTAAATTATCGAGCGGTTCGACAGCATCGATCGATTCGACAATAATCTCGTCGTTGTTTAAAATATCGACGAGCCACTCACGCTTCTCGAATCCCTTCACATAGACGAATACGGACTCGCTGTCTCCAACGACAGCATCAGAAATCAAACGCGTTGCCATCCTATACGGCACCATTCCATCATTCCACATTAATCCATGATGATACGTCATCAGCCATGTGGCGTGCGTCTGATCGGCTTTGGACAACAGTCTCCATGGTATCGGATGTAAAAATATATAATGCGTGAGAATCGTACCCTTCTTCAATACAGCAACCTCTTTCACGACAAAACGTTTATTAACCACAAAACCTTAACAGAAACGCAATAATAAGTACACAAGAAAAATTAAAACACACACAAAAAAATACCTTGCAAATCGACGAATGTTGGCATATTGCGAACGAGACGTTCCATCGCGGGCAATCATCTAACAATAACGCTACGTCAAGTGTGTCTATTTATTAGGTCGCACAGCGGATGTGATCGTGGAGGGAGTCCTCAGATAACAATAATAGTACAATAGATTAAAATAATAAAACTTATGATCCGGACATGTGAGCTCAATCCTCCAACTAAAAATACACACTATTACACTAATACACTTCCTTCGTTATTCCGGGTACTTTCATCAAATCGTCGGCAACAATATCCAACAGAGGATCCACCATGCGCTGTTTACGATCCACGCTTGAGAGTGTTAAAAATTGGGATCGCATCTTCGCGTGTCTCCACCACTGACGTTTTTCAATCCCCTTGATATCGTTCACGTCATAAACGTCCAATCGAATCAATTTGTGTCCAGTTTCCTCCTCCGGGGTTCTCGCGGTATACAAACGACCGTTGTCCATTTTTGTTACGTACTGAGAGAGTCCTTCGATCCTGCTTCGTTTTACAGCTGAGGCGAAAAGTGTTTCAACACCACCGGCACCATCCGACGAGGCCTCTTCATCGACACTTTTCTGCGATGCTTCGGACACCGTCGACACTTGACGTTTTATAGACTCCTTTAATTCACTAATCCATTCGAATAAAGTATCAGCGCTAATAAAAGTTTCCATAAATAAGCAACGCAATGACCTATTCTCAGGCATCGCGAGACACCGATGAAACTCCTTCATGGAATACTTCATATTCGTCAATCCTTTCCTCTTCATAAACTCGATAAACGTTATTAAAGCAGTTTTCATCGTCTGAGCCTCCTTCACGCGAGTCTTATTACAATCATCTTTATGTTGCTTAGACATGTACACGTGTATACATGCTAATGTTGCTTTTAGATTTATTATTATTAAAATACGTTGAATCCACGTACTGTGAATCAAATCAAGCATAGAACCAATTGCGGGTACATTCACCTCCATCAGATCTTCGTTATCGTCATTGTCGTTGTTGTCGTCATCAATGAAAGCGTCATTCGTAGATTCGTCTACGACAATCGACAATTTATCGTGATTTCTCTTACTCTGAGACTCCATCGTTCTTCTTTTTTCTTTTTGGCACGTCCGATCGACAGAATAAGTACACTGACGCTCCTACAATATCTCGCGCCTTTTTTTATACATCCCCACAATCGAGAGGACATCTCTCTCTCGTAACACAATATGCGACATCTCTCTCTCTCTCTTGTTTAAGGAGTTCAACATTACACTTATTTGTCACATTCGATTATCTCCGTGATTCACGTAACCTTGATAGATACATTAAAATTACACAAATATTAGAATACTATTAAATAAATTGATTAAATTGTTTAATTCAACGAGCAAATCGCGCGATAACCTTGAGCGCGACTTTGCACTTGCACGTCGCAAAAGACGAGGAGGAAAAACGATAAAATTGTCTTAGAAAAACGACCTCGAATAAATAAATATAAATTCATACGGAGCGCACTCGCGCTTCGCAAAGACAGGAAAAACCGAGAAAATTGTCTCGGACGAGCGAGCTTGAATAAATTAACGGTAAACAAATAAATGTATTTTAATTCAATGCGCGCGATAAAACCTTGACAGTGAAACGCGACCCTGAGAACTATGAATAGATCGCACTCGCGCGTAGCGAACGACGAGAAAAACGGGAAAATTGTCTCAGCGAATAAAATAATATGTAGCACCGCGAACGCAACCTTGAAAACGATAGCATGTAACAGGATATAATGAAGAGGAAAAAGAGAAAAACGTCAATTCTGAGAAAGAACGAATCTAGCCGAAAAAGGTTATCTACGATGCGCGTAGCACGACCTTGAGTCTATAAATAGATCACTCCAAGAATCGGTATTCTAATACGTATAACAGGGAATAATAAAGAGAAGAAAAAAACTCGTCGATTACATCAAACAGCGAAATGATGAATCTCACAGGAAAATGTTATATTTTTTTCCGATGCTTGACCTTGAGTCTATAAAAAGATCGCACTCGCGCGTAGTGACCTTGAATAAATTAACGGTAAAAGCGCGTAGCGAACAACGAGGAAAAACCGAGAAAATTATCTCGGACGAGCGAGCGCGTCTTCGAATAAATATACCAAACAAAAGTAAGGGCATCGTATATTAGTCAACGAAACAATTTACTTTTTTTAATAAAATAATATGGAGAAACCTGTTGAGAAAAGCATACACGCAAACGGAAAAGAGTGAGAGAGAGAGCGCGTCGAGTGAGTCATCCGAGGCGCGACAGACAGATCGAGGTCGCGGCGAAAATACGACGAAAAAAAAAACAGAAAAAAAGATCACGCCGCGCAACGGGAAAGAGTGAGAGAGATAGAGCGCGTCGAGTGAGTCATCCGAGGCGCGACCTTGAAGATAGATCGAGGTCGCGGCGAAAAGACGACGAAAAAGGAAAAAATACCGATCACGTCGCGCAACGGGAAAACAGTGAAGACGAGTGAGTCATTCGTAGAAATGAATTGTATCCGGAGCGCGACCGTGAAGGCTATAGATAGATCGAGGAAGAGGAAAAAAAAAAAAATTTAGAAATGAATTGTCTCCGGAGCGCGACCGTGAAGGCTATAGATAGATCGAGGAAGAGGAAAAAGAAACAAATAAAGGTGAGAATCGTCTCCGAGGCGTGTATCGCCTAACGGTAACAACAACAACAACAATTGATGATTAGTTTCGTCGTTTTTGAAAAGATGAACTGAACATTTCACCCAACACATCTTTTTTTTTTCACTCTTTTATTTTTTATTTTATTTTATCAATTGACGATTAGTTTCGTCGTTTTGACCAACTGAACATTTCACCCAACACATCTTTTTTTTTCACCCTTTTATTTTTCATTTTATTTTATTTTTTTTTTTCCCCCAGCCGTAACAACGGTACGACGCGCGACCGCAACGAACGACGACGACGACGACGACGACGGCGTCGAGCGCACGATACGCGCGTGATCGAGCTACGAGGAGGAATAACGACGACGACGACGACGACGACGAACGGACCGACCGTCACGCCGCTCGCGAGGATCTCGACGGCGCACGCACGGGAACAGACATAACCTGTAAGAACGCGCGCGCGGCGAGAGAGAGACATAACCTCATTTCACTCGCCCGCGGCGAGCGCGCTTATACTAACCTGATAACACAACGCGCGCGATCACGTGACTATCCCGTGAAAGCGCGCGAAAATCTCGACGGCGCACGCGCGTGCGCGAGAACGGACATAACCATTCCTGTAAAATGCGCGGGAACGGACATAACCTGCAAAATGCACGCGCGCGGCCATAACCTGCAAAATGCACGCGCGCGGACATAACCTGCGAAATGCACGCGCGGACATAACCTGCAAAAAGCGCGCGCGCGGCGGACGTAACCTCGCTTCGCGCGCTCGCCACGCGCTCGCCGCGACGTCGTCATGGCGACCGCCCCGGGCGCCCCCACCAGCGAGGCGCGACCTTCGACACCACGACTGGAATAGCCAATGGCGTCGCTCCTTTTTTACTTTCACACGCACACACGCAAACTCGCACGCACACAAACAAAAAAGGAGCAACGCCATTGGCTATACCAGCCGTGGTCATTTCTAAACGGTTTAGTATATACCTACCATTACTACTATTTTCATAAAGTGTTGCCTCATGCACTTTACGTCCTTGGAATATTTTTCATCACAAGGATTACCTCTTAAGGCTACAGTTGTGGCAAAAGCTGCAGCATAAATGCCACAAGATGTGCCATCAGGTTGTGCTTGAACTTGTTTAAAAATAATGTCACTTTGACTTATTTTTGGATAACGACGTTGTATGTAATTTTTTTCTTTGGCTGTCAACTTATTGTATGTACAGTTAGGTACACTATCATATACGTTAAGTTTGGTGCCGTCAAAATATATACATCGCCAGTGATCGCTACAATTCCCTCCAATTATTTGTATACTTTTGTCACTCTGACTAGCTACAATCATATGAGGGAATTCTATATACTGTACACTTTGTATTTCAAAAGAAGAAGTTTCTCTTATAAGTCGTAAAAGTCGATCTAATGATTCGTCATTTATTTTACTGTTTACAGGTAAGACATTCTTTTCAACTAAATTATCAGAAGCAATACTATCATCTAGAATTCTTTTATGTCTTGCCATATCATCTTCAGTTATATCTGTATTACTTGTATAACCAATAATAACGCAATCATCATCTTGTTCCATGTTTTCAGCAGCTACAGTTATTGTTTTTATTGGCGAAATGATACGTTTAAATCGTTTTTTCGGTTCAATAACATTTTCGCTCTCAATTGTATTCTGCTTGCTTTTTTTAACATTAATTTTTTTCGCTGCTGCTTCTTTTGCTTCTAAAATATGTCTAGGTTCCCTGATAGGCATATGCCTATTATAGCGACTGTGTACAAGTTCTGGAAGCATACATTCCAAATAAAAGCGTGTTAGCAGAGGTAGCATTTGATTTTTCCAAAATATATCGTCTCTATCAACACGCACCATTTTTAAACTTTTTGGCGTCCATAAGGCAAAAAGGCAATAATCTCTTCGTGCTATGTTCAATTGCTCTTGAACCTGATAAAAATATCGATGATTTGAATTCATCTTATCTAAGTTTTTTTTATTAAAAATATTTTTCAAGGAAGGCAATGTTTGTATAGCTTCTTCTGCTGTTAAATCTTTAGCAGACAGAGGACATTTTATCTCGACTAGACCATTTTCCTCTATAAGTCCGTCGGGAGAAGCACCCAGGTATGGATATTCATAATCAATGAATAATCCACAAGGTTTTATTTCTTTCTTCAATTTTGCAGCTAAATCTTTTCTCGCTAATTCTTCTTGATCGCGACCATATTGCATGGCTGCGGTATCTATGGGCGGAGAATACAAAATATTTTACTATCGCTGAGCAAGACGTTGTCGGTTTCATGCGACATACAATTCCAAATTTAGACGCTGTCAATCTTTGTTGTCTTAGTGATATCCATTGTTCGGAATCACTTTGATCTATCGTATTCCGTTCAATCTGCTTCCAGTTTTTTCCATCTTCAAGCAATTTCTCTAAATAATTTTGCTGAAGCTGTTTCATTACATCATCCGGAAAATCTGGCTGTTGCGATTGCGGGCCATAATGACAATCTGTTCCTGATTCTCGTTTTAATTTTTTTGGTCTTCCTTCTATTTGTCGATATTCTTTAGTTCTCGCAACCTTTATTTGTCGTCGGTTCTCCAGTTTCTCGACAGTAGCAGGAACAATTTTGTTCATGCCTTCATGAATCTGTGTGAGGACTTTTTGCGTATTGTATTGCACAACGGCTCCCGCAACTCTAGCACTGTAAGAGCCTCGTTTACCAAAATTAATACGCTTTCCGCCAATTTCTTTGCAGATTATTGAATTAAACGATTCTACAAGATTATTTGTTACATGTAACAGTAAGCTATCGGAATGAGCGGCTATATATATAACAGCAGTCTGTATTTTTTAATAGAAGCGGTACATAATTTTTCTTCATTACACAGTCATCCTCGCATTTATAACCGCGTTCTTTACATTGTTTGTGCTCACCGAAAATATGGCTAGGGATATTCAATATATCTTTTCGTAATTCCGCAGCCTTATAATGGTGAGGTTGCATTTCTTCTCTTCGTGCAGAAGCTGCCTGTATTATCTCTTTACGTAATTTTAAAATGTTATTTTTTACAACATTTCGGATTTCGATAAAACCACGTTTCCTGTGCGTCTTTGGCTGAGTCGTTTCAGCAACGATTTTTAGCTTCTTGCACAGATTACGAAGCAGATGATTGGTGCATTCTATCTTTTTAACCACTACCATCTGTTCGCTATATGGATTATTGTGAATAATAGATTTATACATATTACTGTCACCATCAGCGACAAATGTTTTATATATCAATCCATGCGTTTTAAGGCTGTCATTGAAACCTTCTGCAATGGCGTCGCTTTCCATACTTGTGGAGCTTGCATTGCGATCAAAATTTTTATAGTATTTATAAACTCTAGGTTCACAACCGTTCCGCTCTGCCATATCACATACCGTGCAATATTTGTTGCGGATGCCAACAAAGAGAATTTTTCCTGTACGGTAACCAGCTATAGCACCAACACCTGATAGTGAATCATAAGCTTTGCCGTACGATCTTTTCATCCAACTACCATCTGCTACCACGGTTATATATGGAATGCCATGGATAGTTTCGTTTTTCTCGAGAGCGAGTTGCTTTTCAATCTCGCCTGCTATTTTCATATTTTCCATAGCAGTTTTCTCAAAATCTTCGACTATATTTTCGCGATATTTAATGTAAGTCGGTTCAGAGATGCAAGGAACATTTATACCCGCACATATCTCTTCCAACGTGCTATAACCAATTCCAGCTGTAATAGTTGTAGCTACCGCAGCTGTGTTAATATCTAATCTTTCTGGTTCTACAGGTTCGGACCAAAAGTTTGCTTTATGATTGCACATTCGGCATTTGAAGTAAAACCGTGTCAAAAACCCTTGACGATAGGAATTTACGAGTATCCAATCTCTGAACAGACAATCTAATCTTTTTGTATGATTGTCGAATGTTCTATGCATCTCTTTCATAAAAAAAGACATGTCTACAATGCGACGACCTTCAGGCTTGTGATGGATAGGATATTCATCCAGACCTGTATTGTCGATGATAAGATCGTCATCTTCGCAATTTGAGACATTTTCAAACGTACCTTCATTTATTGCCACCGGATCTAAGCATTGCATATCTTCAGTGCTGATCTTCGAATCTATCAAATCGGGCAATACTAACTCCGGACATCTAATAGATTCTTCGCCAGTATCATAAGATATTTCTATGCTCTTTTCTTTCAGTGTCTCTATCTTTTCTTCCAACCTGCATTTCTTCTCGTTCTTCTCTTTCCTCCTACAAAAATTAAGAATATCAATATAGGTAAAATGTTACGTTGACAAATATTTATGCAACTAAAAATGAAATATATTATATCGGATAAACAATAAAATAAAGGGACGATATAACATATAAGAGTCAAGAATCAAAAATTTAATACAATGGCAATAATAAAACAAAAATTATTATACATAGACACTAAAGCTATAAACTGAGACTAAAAATTATATAAAATAAAATAAAACTTATAAAAAGATATGACAACTTTAACGTTTCTGCTTTTGGTTTGAGCCTTCTTCAGAAGTAGAAATTCGAAAAATCGGTAAAACATTCTAGAAAATAATAATAAGCTCCAACAGATCCATCATAAAAAAAAGATAAAGTTTCAAAAACGATTGCAAATTTTGTTGAAAATTTAATAATCTACAATAACAACCAAAAAAAAACAAAACTTAAATTTACTTACGAACGCCTCTGACATTTTGTTGAAACTAGCCAGCCCACGATGAACGCCTCTGGCATTTTATTATAATTACCCAGCTCACGATAAACGCCTCTGGTTAAACTTGCCAGTACATGATAACCGCTTCTGGCATTTTGACTAGTCAGCCCACGATGAACGCCTCTGGCATTTTGTTGAAACTAGCCAACTCACGATGAATGCCTCTGGCATTTTATTGCAATTAGCCAGCTCACGATAAACGCCTCTGGCATTTTATTACAATTACCCAGCTCATGATAAACGCCTCTGGCATTTTGTTAAAACTAGTCAGCCCACGATGAACGCCTCTGGCATTTTGTTGAAACTAGCCAGCCCACGATGAACGCCTCTGGCATTTTGTTGAAACTGGCCAGCCCACGATGAACGCCTCTGGCATTTTATTACAATTATCCAGCTCACGATAAACGCCTCCGGTATTTTCAAAACTTGCCAGTATACGATTGTTACGTCCTGTAGACTCCACGATTCTTTTCTTTCAAAGGATCTTGGTCAGCGTCATGACCAGAGTGAAATTTACGAGAAGGGCCCGAGCGCGGATATCTGATAATCGAGGCCTAAGTAAACACCACGCGCTGGAAAACTCGTAAATGCCACTCAAAAGAAAAATAAAACGAGGAAAACAACTTGCGTACAAAGGGCTGACGGCGATAAAAATTGCGAAACCACATATTTCTAAGCGGCCATTAGATAACGAACACTCTAAGGTATCATCTGGGAACTCTAAGAAAACTAGCTTGAAAAGATAACTGGCGCCATG
>NW_017278110.1:0-13267 GCF_001594065.2 Cyphomyrmex costatus | reverse complement strand
CGTAGAACCCCATTCACCTTCCCCCGTCACCACCTCCTCTTTCGATGAACAAATTCTTTCTCCTCCCGTCACCACTTCCTCTTTTCCCGAACAATCTCTTCCTCCTCCCGTCACCACTTCCTCTTTTCCCGAACAATCTCTTCCTCCTCCCGTCACCACTTCCTCTTTTCCCGAACACTCTCTTCCTCCTCCCGTCACCACCTCCTTCCTCCCACAGACTTATCTTCCTCCCTTTACCTCTTCCTTCCCCCCACAAACTCCTCTTCCTCCCGTAACCACCCCCTTTCCCCCACAGCCTTCTCTTCCTCCCTTTACCTCTCCCTTCACCCCACAAACTTCTCTTCCTCCCGTAACCACCCCCTTTCCCCCACAGCCTTCTCTTCCTCCCTTTACCTCTTCCTTCACCCCACAAACTTCTCTTCCTCCCCCCGTCACCAGCTCCTTCCCTGGGCAGACGGTTCCTCCCCCTGATCTCGCCGATCTCATCTCACAACATGAGATCATCGTATACATTCCCGGGATCCCCATCCCCTTTCTCGTTCGTATGAACGCTATCCGACCCGCAGTCCCCTGTTCCTGCCAAAGGCACTTCTCTTAACTCCTCTCCCGTCCCACTCTTACATACACACACACACACACACGCGCCTGCGATATTTTGTAATTTTATTTACCAACCATTGACTCTATCTAACCAACCTATATTATATAGTTTTTATATGGATTATCAAATTATTAGAGTCATAAGATTTGACATATAATATTAATATTTTAAATTTTAAATTTAATTAATTTGTAATTCTTATTCTTACCAGTAACTTTATTAATTTGAAATTTTGTATTCATTGTAATGCTCATTCATATTGTTATAGTCATTAATAAATGCGTAAGAAGTTTAATTTTAAAATGCAAAACCCGTTTTAACTTAATTTCGTAAACCCTTCCTCGTATTCCCTCATCCATTCCCGTTAGATCGCACAGGTCCACTCCCAGGTAAAAGGGATTAAGTTCCCTGACCTAAATTAAAGGACCAACGATCGTGACCGCTCTCGGAAAAAGGCGTCATAGTGTCTCTTTCGAGACACTGACCCATTTTCCGGAGCATTTAAAGGTACGATCGACTCGCAGGACACTCCACGGTGTGTACCTGCGAGAGCCCGAACTCGGTGACGCTCCTCCGTTGCCCCTTCCGAAATTTGGGGATCGAGCGTGACCGAATATCGGGCAGAGTTCGTTGCGCCCTTCCGCAGCTCCTCCCGGAATCGGAGCTTGGACGTAACACGATAAACGTCTCTGGCATTTTGTTAAAACTAGCCAGTCCAAGATAAATGCTTCTAGCATTTAACTATTTTAAATAATCAATAAACATAATCAATAAAGAAATATATTTACAATTAATTAAATATGTGTCAATTAAATAGGATCTATGTTTATATTAAAGTAAAAAAATTATCTTCCAAGAAATAACTTATGTATTTGGCAACGTAAAACATTTTATCCTGAAGTATATTTTTACTTATTATACCTACTATTATGACATCTAGTCAATTTATTTTTGCTTTATGTGCACATAATATTTATAAAATAATTTTTATCATATACACATACTATATTTGAAACAAAATAATTTTCGAAATTGTTGAAATGCCTGCAAAAATTATTTTTCTATTCTGTTAACTTTATTTATGACGACTAACAATAAGATATATAAATGCATAAATTACTCTCAATGTCAGAAAATTTGAAAAATATATACTTATGTCTAATCAATAACTTTTCAGTGATATTGAAATATTGTATAACAAAAAAGAAAGAAATATTAGTAAAGAATGGATGTTCTTGGCATTATAAATAAGACATTATAAATATATTGTAAATAAATATATATATTATTATAAATAAGACATCATAAATATTATAATGTAAGTAACAAATGTTTAATAAAAATATTTATCTGTGTATAAATTATATTATATAAAACTTTTAGTCTAATTTTCAAATTAAACTTTTATATAAAATTAGTCTAAAATTTATACAATAAATTAAAAAATATTTACGAATATTTTTATTATAAATATTATGTGCTGTCTAGAACAGTTATGGATATAGAACGGTTGCGATACTTTCTTTCAGAATGGGTTTTGGAATACAGCCTACTCTGACTAATTGATTCTTATGTATCTAATATACAGGGTGATTCAAAATTCCCGCACTCGGAGTACAAGACGTAATACTTTACGCTAAGACAAACAACTTTTTCCTAACAAAATTGCGTCCGACAAATAGTTTTTGCAGTAGAGCATGATTTAACGAATAAGCGTTGTTGTCTACATGGCGCTCAGGGCCGGCGCGCGCTCCTCACTCACATACCTCGGCTATTATTCGAAAATAACATTTGAAGATTCATATATATGGCTCTATTATAAATTAGTTTATGACATACAGTCTTAAATAATACATAAAAATAATAATAATAATTGCTTTCGTCACTTACGTAATAAATGAAGGATTGTCTCTGATGCCGTCGCACCATTTAAAAATGTAAGTACATATGAATACAATACGTTTTGCGAGATGAGAGTTCTAATTCTAAATATCACACAATTGCATATGATAAATATCATTAAACAGAATAACTTACTTATTATGCGAATACATAACTCTCAAATGTTGACAAACTGATTTCTATTTTGAACAGTGATTAAAAATAAAGTAAAATATTCGTTCTTTATCCTTTACGATAAAGAATACGATAAAAAAGTCTATCAAAATTATTAATTTTTATGTGTTAGTTTTAATAATATTATACAATTTAATAATACAATAATACATTTAATAATACATTTAGTGGTACAACTTTTTCCGATGTTTAATTGTGCCGCCGGCATTAGCATGATTCAAGGTACACCACGAGGAGGTTGCACTGTCGGACTTGTATCTCGTGTGGGTAGTAATATTTGAATGTAGCTGTGGATATTCAAAATGTACCGCTAAATGTATTATTGAATGTATTATTGTATTATTAAATTGTATTATTAAAACTAACATATGAAAATTGACCGCACGCACATCGAACAATTAGTAATAAAAAGCAAATCTTGCATTTCGACAGGACAACGAACTGCCGAAATGCAAGAGGACGAAGTCCGCATTGCACACGGCACGAATGCCGCTAGTTCGATGACTCCGCGACGCCTATATATTCGGCGGTCTAAGGACCGGCGAGAGTCTTGTCATACATCTAAACGTAACGATACGTTACGCGCGTCGCGAGAACCGAGTCATATTACATCCGCGATAACGAGTGTCGCCGACCGGTCTAAGTCACGAGCGAGGACTTTCCCGAGTATTATTCTTTTAATTAAATTCAACTATTATAATCAACTACTCGAATTGTAACAATCAAAGTGTAATCTTTTAATCGGGTAATTATATCAATTCAATAAAGGGTTAAATGTAATCAGTGGTAATAACCACTCGAAATTGTAAGTGTTATAATAAATAAAAGGGGTTATTTTAATAAAAGTGTGGTGCAGTGTGTGTTTGTTCTACGACCTTGACCACTTTCCTCGATTTCCTCGTGGGTTCCAACCCTTTGAGCGGATTGAATCCCAAATTAATATCTTGTTGCACCGAGAGGTACAACAAATTAATAATTTGGATAGATTTTTTTATCGTATTCTTTATCGTAAAGGATAAAGAAAGAATTAACGATTAATATACCACTCGAATATTTTACTTTATTTTTAATCACTGTTCAAAATAGATCAGTTTGTCAACATTTGAGAGTTCGCATAATCAGTAAGTTATTCTTTAAGTTTAATGATATTTATCATACGCAATTGTGTGATATTTAGAATTAGAACTCTCATCTCGCAAAACGTATTGTATTCATATGTATCTACATTTTTAAAAGGTGCGACGGCATCAGAGACAATCCTTTTAATCATTTATTACGTAAGTGACGAAAGCAATTATTATTATTATTATTATGTATTATTTAAGACTGTATGTCATAAACTAATTTATAATAGAGCCATATATATGAATCTTCAAATGTTATTTTCGAATAATAGCCGAGGTATGTGAGTGAGGAGCGCGCGCCGGCCCTGAGCGCCATGTAGACAACAACGCTGATTCGTTAAATTTAACATGCTCTACTGCAAAAACTATTTGTCGGACGCAATTTTGTTAAAGGAAAAAGTTGTTTGTCTTAGTGTAAAGTATTACGTCTTGTACTCCGAGAGCGGGAATTTTGAATCACCTTGTAGATAAGAACCAATCACTCAGTGAACAGGTTGCATTCTGAAACCCATTGAAAAAAAGTGCCGTTCTGCCAACAACTGCACACACATACTCGCGCGCGCACACGCGCACCCATGCACTATCGTTCGAAAGTTTAGGAACATTATTGATTTTCTGACTCACGAAAAGTATCTTGGTGTATAAAAAATTGTACAAGTTTTCAGATATGCGTTTAGAGCATGTAAATAAGCTTAACATTTGATTTTTAGTTTCGTCTGTATAATACTTGTTTTCTATTGTAAGTTATACAAATTTTAGAAGTGTGCTTTGATATCTTTTGTTTATATTTAGAAACGCTGTAATTTTCTGAAACATTATCAAATAAAAATTAACAAACGTTACTATTTTGTGAAGTAGGCTTTCCTAAAAGACTTTTCTTATGCGATAATTTTTCGCAATAATAATAAATTTTTCATAAAAACTTAGCTTTTATAAAATGTTACTGTAAAGAAATTTGACACGAAGATGAAAAAGAAGATAAAAATATTTGTTACAATGTGCTTTATTTGCATTAATTTTTTCATTTTTATTTTTCATCATCAAGATACTTATTTACAAAAATATTTTGCCTACTTTAAATTTCTCTAAAAAATGAATATATATAGTATATGGGATAGAGTACGGTAAAAATAAAGTATTTTCAGATATAAAAAAATGGATTTTCTCTTTTCATAGAATAATTTCGTACGGAGTTTCTTCAATTTTATAAAGCACTTTTTCAAAATATAAAACAAATGCATTACTTATATTAATACATTTGAGAATATCCATTAAATGTGTTTTAACCGAATTATATAAAGTAGGCAAAACTTATTCCTTGATAACAATTAATGATTATCAAAAATGAATTTTTTTTTTTATTCTTCAACGAATAAAAATAATTTTATTCGAATCAAGCACAAAGTAATAATTTTTTTTTTCTGATCTTCCTCTGAATTTTTTACTATCAAAATTAATTATTAAAAAAAAAAGAATATTTTTTACACAGAATATAAAGAAAATTTTATAATAAACATACTGTAAAATATTTATGATAATTGTTATCTAATGTTCCACCAAGACAGGGCTGGGTAAAATGCCTTTCGAATTACATTTAAAATACTAAATATAAAATACTTTTAAAAAGTGTATTTAAAATACAAAATGTAAAATAGATTCTTTTAATCCATTTCAAATGTAAAATGGAAATGGTTTTCTAAAAAACCATTAAAATGGAAAATGCAAAACGCCATTTCCATTTTAAATATGTATTGGAACTATTTTAAATATTACCCAGCCTTGCACCAAGATATAGCGTACATAAGAATTACAGAAAAGAAAGAAAAAATATATGTACTTATTTCTAATTTTTTATAATGTACGAATAAAATATTGTTCAGATGAAACTGTCCCAGATTTAAAGTTCTATCTATCCTCGTGTAAAGAACTCTATTACCCAGTGAGAAATGACAATGGAATTGATGTCGAATTGATTATTTAGACGTCTAATCGACATCAATTCCATGTCGATTTCATTATCATTGGGTATTTTTTTCACTAACAATAAGATTAGAAAAATGATATAATCACAAGATTTCCTAAACTTATCAACGGTTGTGTATGCGTATGTGTGTCGCATCTAATCAAATTTACTATGATATTAATTACTTGACAAGATATATTTTTTTCCGGGAAATTCTACGTCGACCATGTAGTATATTTTTATTTCCCATTATTATAGATGGGTCACAACACACTATGCTCAATATGTCTCACTTTCTTATAAGTAAACGCACTAATCTCTTAGCTTCGTAGGAGATCTTTCGCAGTGGAGAACACAGCGTGAAATGACAACGAGGCTAGGCCGCGAGTCGCGACGCGAGCACATGGTTTGTGTTTTGTTATGTCGCGTATTCACTCCGTTTTATAACCGTCGCGCGGCACGAAAAAGTAAATGTGTGCACGTGTCCACCTGATTTAAAAAACATCTTTATAGGTGTATTTAAATCAGATGGATACGCAGCTCTGCGCGAGACAGTATTTATGTCATTTTATACTTGTTTTACATACAATAAGCGATGAAGGTAATAATAACATAAATAACGCTAATAATATTCCATCAAATATACTCTATATCTACAAAAAGTCTATTGTATTCTAAATACATATATAAAATTGAGGAGGTAACCACTAGCTGAAATGTTGTCCCATAGATTACATGATTTCATTTGATTTCATACTTCATCAGATGAAAAATAATTTGTAAAACCAGACATGAAGATATTTGGCAAAATTAATGATTTTATCTAATATTATATAATTATTCTTCGTAGTTGAATATGTAATTATTGGATTATACACAGAGATTTCATATGAATTTTATGATTTCGGGGACTCTGTCCCAAGATTATATCACCCCTTCATATAAAATGATTCTATTTTGAGAGAGAGAGAGAGAGAGAGAGAGAGAGAGAGAGAGAGAAAGAGAGAGAGAGATTATATATATATAATACAACATAAAATAAAATTAATTAGTTAATTATTATTATTATTTCTTATGATGTAATATACTTATCGCTTATTATCGTTTTTCTACTGCACCACTGCTAATATTACATTGTAGAAATAATAATAAGTAACTAATTAATTTTATTTTATGTTGTATTATATATATATAATCTTCAACTCAATACGATTACTTCCAGAGATATCGAGCTCCAAAGTAGACACTTTTTTGACAAAATTCGTCCATATTATATTATCGATTGTATTTTTATCCATATATAAAACAACAATTAAACAACAATTAAAGCAACACGATTTAGATTTAGAATATTATAGAGTAGAAAAAACAAAATATTTCTCTAATCTTGTGATTTATTTATATCTAATACATATCTCTTATACATTGATAAAATAATTTATTTTTATTTTATTAATATTACATTTGTTAATTATTAATTCATTATATACATATACGGAAAAAAACACTTCAAACGAAATAATGTACGAAATGAACGAATTTTGTCAAAAAAATGTCTAGAACTCGATATCTCTGAAAGTATAATCGTATTGAGTTCAAACTCATTTTTTTCAGTAAGATGTCTACTTGAAATTATCTTATGTCACTTTTTACTCTCCGATGCACTCAAAACGACTTAGCAGACAATAACAGAAAAAGCATCTATTCTTGCAGTTTTTTCAAGAATTTCACTTATATTCAAACCGCTGTATCTCCGGTTTTATTCATAGTACAGAGCTCATAAGAAAGTCATTCTGTAGGAAATTTCAGCAGTAACAAAAAAGCTCTCTTGTCATTTTTCGATCTCTTTTCACTTTCGAGTAACCAGAAAAACCAGAAAAAAAATTAATATTTAATTACTTCTCCAAGTACCCCCCTTATGTTGTAGCACTTTTAAATTTAGTCTTTTTATAAACTGTCGATTAAAACAATAAAATACTTTCAAATAATTTTATACTTTTTCGTCGCCATTTTCTTTTCTGATGACTGGCTCAAAAGTTACAAACAATTTTTTTTTTTTTAAATCAAAACTGTGAATAAAAATTCCGAAAAAATTCTGTACGCTAAATTGGATCAAACTAAATATTTTTTGTCTCCTAGACTTTTTTGATAAGATCAATAGTTTTCGAGATAGAAAATGTCACAGCTTGAAAAATGACTACATTTACGATTTTCTCTCTCACAAAGTAATTATCCAATCAGCACGAATAAAAAAGGAAAATATTCGGCCAATCTTAAACTTCAATGAGAATTTTTTTCATTTTGATCCGTACTGTTATTGACAGTACTTTATTAAACTCAAAACTTTATTAGAATGAAGCTCTGAATGCTCGTCCGCGGCACGCGAGCGGTCTCCAGTCTCAACGCGATTCATAGCATCGCAGGTTGACACAGCATGCAACATACTCGGCGCGCCGACGTGGCAACGTAGCGTCGAGATTGCTCACGCGCCGCGGCTGAGAATTCAGAGCTTCCTTCTAATAAAGTTTTGACTGTCAATAACAGTACGGATTAAAATAAAAAAAATTCTCATTAAAGTTTAAGATTGGCCAAACATTTTCATTTTTTATTCGTGCTGATTGGATAATTACTTTGTGAGAGAGAAAATCGTAAATGTAGTCATTTTTCAAGCTCTGACATTTTCTATCTCAAAAACTATTGATTTTATCAAAAAAGTCTAAGAGACAAAAAATGTTTAGTTTGATCCAATTTAGCGTACAGAATTTTTTCGGAATTTTTGTTCAAAGTTTACATTTTTTAAACAAAAAATTGTAACTTTTTTGACCACTTCAACAAAGAAAGTGTATATACATGCTTTTTCGCAGAATAATATGAGGAATCGAATCTAATCATTTTCAGTCGATAAAACGTAGATATGCATTTTCTAACCGACTTTTCGGGTGCTCGTCTATTTAGAAATATACATATAATTTCAATAATTATATAGAGACATATTTCGCCTAAGACATATATGTTCCTTAATAACTTTATTTATACAAGAAAAAAAATTTTTTATGTAAAAAATAAATCGTGAGATCTCTGACATTCTGATCTTGCACCTTACGCGCTAGACCACGTTGAATTATCGCGGAACTTACCGACGAATGGGGTACATGACGTGCACGGAAAGTCGTTATCTCATAAAGTATCGTATTTAGATATCATTTTTGCTGTTGTAAATTATTAGGAAGGGTATGAGATTGTCAAAAGCAATAAGTTGTATGTTATCTAGAATGTGCAATCTTTATTTTTAAAGGAAAATATTAGTGTCAATCTTATTTTAAAATTTTTAATAAACACTAAAATTAACTTCGTACAATAGAATTAAAACTAATTCTCTAAAACGCTAGACAAAATTAGATGTAGAAAACTTAATATTAATTACGCTACGCAACCAGTTTCGGCTCTTGGATTGAGCCATCTTCAGACGTCAAATTTTGTTCAATACCATATCCATCATCATGAAAAATTATGATATTCTGATAGGTGGTCTTTATTTGTTGCGTATCTCTTATTAATATTAATCCATCTTGTAGGTTACATTCAGAAAATGTAAATTGAAACTGGTTGCGTAGGGTTTCTAACACACTTCTAATTTTGTCTAGCGTTTCATATAATTAGTTTTTAATTATAATGTATTAGTGTTTATTAAAAATTTTAAAATAAGATTGACTCTAAAATATTCCCTAAATTTATATTATTATTTTTATATTGAGTCCTTCAAACATTGTTATATTTGTTTCTCCTTTTATTCATACACGCCAAGCGGCCGCGATCGCCAAGAAAGCATTGGGCGCGTTCAGCGGACTCAACAGTTGAGTGAGCGCTCGCTGTTATTGCTGTATTCTTTTAGATTATCCAATCAGAATTTTAGATCTGGAAGAATACACCAATAATAGCGAGCTCTCACTCAATGCTGAATGCGCCCATTTTCAGTCACTTGAAAACAAGCGACTAGGCGAGGAGGATAAGACGTCGGCGCTGAGCGAAAGTGAGTGAGACAGCGATAGAGAGTCCGCCGTCGCTCTGAACGTTTGTTTTCAAACGTTTGAAAACTGAAAAGCCTTCTCGCTGAGCGTATAGGTGCACACATACATACATACATGCTGCACTATACATGTGAGAGGTCCTCCCATAGTGGGGAGGAGTTACGTAGCGTCGCGTCAGGAATCGAAACGGCCGTTTTTATTGACAGTTGAAAAACAGTTGAAAAACAGAAGAGCACACTGTCGCAGCTCAGTACAAAGCTGAGATTGTCGACCGATGCGATGCCAGCATCGTCATTTTGTCGTGAGACGTGGAAGCGGTCACTTCAGCGAACCGAAGCGGATTACGAGAAGAAAATAATGAAACGTAAATGTAAGTAATTTATTATATTTGAAAGTATTTTGATTTGACTTATTTATTATAACAGTTTTAGAGGTCTATTCTGTAAAATGATTGTAACGCTACAGTTACAGTCGTAAAGAGTTATGGATGTAAACATCTAACTTTTATGCGAGATCTACAATAGAAGTCGTAGCGGTCGTAGGATCTTGTCGTAGAAAATTGATTAGTCATAATCGAATATTCTTATCATTTGAATGTGATTGATTTCCTACGACCCTACGATCGCTACGACTTCTATTGTAGACCCCGTTGACGAATATCCAATTAGGGCCAGTATTCATAGTCAGTTTTTATATTCAAGACCATCTAAGTTCAGTCTTGAGGTGTCACAAACCAATCAGAGGACCACATTAGCATCGTTAGACATTGTTCTTGAAATAAGAACCGACTATGAATACTGACCTAGAATTATAATAAAGACGATATATAAATTAATTTAATCTGTTGAAAGAAATTTATAAGCTGCTTTCCATTGTTCATTGCACAAGTACTGAAAATCTGTAATATACAAAATATCAATTATAGATTTTCTATCCTCGCAGTAAAAAGCGGAACGCAGCCATAGAGGTAATTAATAACATAATTAGTACACTTATATTTATTTTTTTCTTTAAGCTAAAAGCGAAGAGGCGTGCGAAAGGCCAAAAGTGTTGCTGTCACCACCTGAGAAGGTGGTGACAAGAAATGTGGCTAAGGAGTTGGCGTTGTCGGCAACACCGTCACCAAGACCAGCGGTGACGTCACCAACGGCTCAAGGAACGACGCGGTCGTCAGCGCGATCGACGTCATCACCAAGACCAGCGGTGACGTCACCAACGGCTCAAGGAACGACGCGGTCGTCAGCGCGATCGACGTTGTCACCAAGACCAGCGGTGACGTCACCAACGACTCAAGGAACGACGCGGTCGTCAGCGCGATCGACGTCGTCACCAAGACCAGCGGTGACGTCGGTTCAAGAGGCGGCGCGGCCGTCAGCACGGCCGATGTCACCGGTGCAAGGAGTAATTCCGGCGGCAGCGCAGGCAACGACGCTGCCATCAGCTCGGGCAACGACGCTGCCATTAGCTCGGGCAACTACGCGATCACTAGCGCAAGCGTATTGGAATCACCCGATGGCGCGAGAAAGGCCACAGACACGGCCAAATCCACAGCAAGGTGGATTAAATAAAGTGAGTACGACAAATTTTACATTATATCTAACGCGTCGTTTATAATACACGAAGTAAAAAGTAAGAATAGAAATTATTGTGATCAATTATAGTCGATTATTCTTACATTCGACTGTGATCATTGTTTCACTCTAACTTACTCTGTATATTGTAGACGACGCATTACTCTTATGCATTATATGCGTTGCACATTTCAACTGATTGTCGATTCAGTTTCCCCTTACCTTATCGCTCTGCACGTTGTTCTACTGTCAAGCGGCACTTTGATCGAACACAGAGCAAAGAGATAACGAGAATGATGACGTTAGACGAAATTGTGTGCTTAGCCTTGAAAAAATAAATTTAATTTACTAAATTATTGATAATGTAACCTATCTCTCTTTCTCTCTGTCTTCATCAATATTAATAATTTAGCAAATTCAATATATAAATAACATGATTTATTAGTTTTCTTTTGTGAATACACAATAAGTAAGAATCAATGCCTAAACCTATCGAAGCTGGATCTTGAATGTTTCATCGTATGAATTTCTATATCACGTTTGTAGCCTTTCGAATTGCGAATCAAAATAATTTTTCAAACTTATTGTAAACGCAACTAAACTGCCATAATATCACAAATTAGTTAGCAATTTAATAATTTTGATGCTCAATTGACATCATTAAAAAAGATTGAAATGTACAAATAAATTTATTGCGAAAAATATGATATATGCCAATTCTGAGTTAAATTGCTGAGCAATATTTGTGATATTACTAGATATGATAATTTAGTTGCGTTTGTAAGTATGAAAAATCATTTCGGCACGCAATTCGAGAGACTGCAAACGCGTGGTATATAAAGTCACATGAAATTATTTAAAGCAATCAAGATCCAGCTTGTATCGGTATAAACATTACTTCTTAGTATTGTGTGTGTGTGTGTGTGTGTATGTGTGTGGAATTTTATATAAAAACGGCACGCGTTTTATCTACTCGGCTCCGCTTAACGTTACTTCATTGCGAAGTGATTAGCTAAAGGAAAGCCTAATTGGAAATCGGTCGATATGTACACAGTGCAATGCGCGCCATTCTGACATAATATACTAATCTAAAGAATAGGATCACCTGTTCCCCCCAGCAAAAAAATACCCCCTATATGCACATTTTACAGTTTGAAATTTCTATTTTTCAGGTCAGTACTTTACAAAATGATCTTATTAATAATTTATAATTTCCTAATCATAAATAAAGATACATCAAATGTCCAAATTTTTGATAAAATTTTCGGTGTTCCACGGCGCGAATTAAAAATTGCACACAAATGCAGTTTTCAATATTCGGAAAAGTGTATCTGTACCTTTTTAATTTCCTTTCGCTTTATATGATTTTTCTTCACTGAGTTATGTAACATTGAAACACGATCTTTTCTGCTTCAATGTTGAATAACTCGATGGAAAAAAATCGTATAAAGCTCAATAATAAAGCAAATCAAAAGTAAACTTTTACTATTTCGAATACTGTGAACTATATTTACATGCAATTTTAAATTCGCGCCGTAGGACTACGCAAATTTCGTAAAAAAATTGACATGCATTTTATTTGTTTGTGCAATTCTATAAAATATGTAATAAGATCGTTTTTTTAATACCGATTTGAAAATTATCGATTTCAAGCTGTAAAATGCTTTTCTAAAAATGTCGATACGATAATTTCTTACAAAATTCTTCTACCTCAAAATGTACCAAACAATATAATTTTAGATACGACCAATTACGAACAAAAATTATATTTCAATATATTCAATATAATATTTCTAAAAACAACAAACGTTTCGACTCGCAGAGTCTTCTTCAGTGTAATAATACCAAAAAATTTAAACCTTTGAAATTAACCCCAAAAATTTGAATCTTTTTAAACATGAATA
>NW_017278109.1:0-274 GCF_001594065.2 Cyphomyrmex costatus | reverse complement strand
CACATATTCGTGTGAGTGAAAGAGTGAAATAGCCTATATTTCTCTCTCACTTGTAGCATTTCGCTAGGAAATGGCAGACTCATCTGATGGCCAGTCTCTGTTAGAGTGTCTCTAGCTGTGATTAGTCGCGGGGTTGCGCGATAGCAACAAGCCAATTAGAATAAAGAGCGGCCCGATAGGAAAAGGACATAGCGGCCTGCGTGGATCCGCTAATGCTCCCGATTATCACTTGCGCGGTGATCGAGTTCATGTAAAGAGGACACGGGATCTCCGG
>NW_017278108.1:0-1325 GCF_001594065.2 Cyphomyrmex costatus | reverse complement strand
AAAAGTAACTGATTATTAATTAAAGTTGCCAGTACAAAGTGAACATACGTAAAGTGTATGTAATTTTCGGTCGATTTTCGAATCGCCTCCGCTTTCCGCTGCATTCCTCATCTCATATTAAATACATATATATATACATGTATATATTATATACATGTCATCTCATATTATTACATATATATATATATATATATGTAATAATATGAGATGAGGGGTATAGCGGAAAGCGGAGGCTATTCGAAAATCAGCCGAAAGTTACATTCACTTTACGTATATTCACTTTGTACTGGCAACATTAATTAATAATCAGTTACTTTTCGTGACAATATATTATTACAATTTAACTCGTGATAGTACTGCGATGGTTTTAAATATATCTACGTCATATCGGTCAGCAGTCAGTAGAATTTAAAATAATAATCTTATTTAATATGTATTTAAATGAAGACTGCACGGTTTATTATCGGTGAGCCGGGTGAGGGAGTGACGTGCGACTCTCGTTCGCACTTGCACATCAAAACAATCCCCAAGGCTGCTTTCATTAACCACCTAATATTAACGCGTTAATTTTAATACAACATATTTATTTTTTATATTCGTTAACGCAATCGCATGTATAAAACATAATTATTAAATAAATGTAAAACAGTTGCTTTTCGTAGTAATATATTATGCGCGGTGTGGTGTTGTGAGAGGGACAGCGAAAGCTAGTCGTAAATGATTCGAAAATCAACCGAAAGTTGCATAGTACCCCGCGCCGCTCCGCGTGCAGTCAAACGAAACCATGACAATCGAATGGCATTGTTCTGCGCGCGGAGCGGTGAGGTGAGGGGAACAGCGAAAGCTAGACGGAGGCGATTCGAAAATCAGCCGAAAGTTGCAATTTCCCCCTCACCGCTCCGTGTGCCGTCGAAATGCCCCATTACAGTCTAATGGCATTGTTTTGCACGCGGAGCGGTGAGGTGAAGGGGACAGCAAAAACTAGACGCAAATGATTCGAAAATCAACCGAAAGTTGCACTGTCGCCCTCACAGCTCCGCATGCAGTCGAAATGTCTCGTGACAGTCGAATGGTTTAAATATAATACCAGTCAGCAGTCGGGAGTATTTGAAATAATTTTGTTTAAAACATGTATTTCAAATATATATATTAGGGTGTATCGAATTTTCAAAAATTTTACGGAGTAGCGATAAAATGATAGTTTTATATGCACTATTCACGAAAATTGATATAAAAAAAATTTTTTTAAATATCTAGCATTTGCGCACGCGCCTCCAATACAGCGTTTTTTGACGTTTTTTTATTCATCTCTCCGTGACTTAGTC
>NW_017278107.1:0-622 GCF_001594065.2 Cyphomyrmex costatus | reverse complement strand
TCAGAGTACTTAAATTAATTACATTATCTGTATTAGTTGGCAGCAAATATATCCAAAATGATAGTAATAATATTTTCAAAAAGGACCATGTATTCGAAAAAATAGAGTTTATAAAATTCATCATTATTAAATTAATAAACACGATTGCAATCCATCCAATTATTATTCGAATTATCAAGTTATGCAGCATTCGGTATTTCTTTGGCACACCTAGCGCTTCCAATGAGTTGTCCACTATGGAGAGTTCACGTAAACATGCTTTCAATTCCTTTAAAAAGTCATGTTGGCTGGTTATACGGCATACAATAGAGATTTGGCAGTTAAAACAGGATCCTCCCCTTCCCCGACAAAAAATCAAAACAGCACTTATGCCAGAATTAAGTGCTACTTATGTACTAATTATGTGCCTAATACCAATTATTGTGTTTGAACAGTTAAGCAGATAATCGCGATTAACCTTGGGGATGTTGACTTATCGTTAAGTTAGCACCTCCTTTATTAAATCATATACAAAATAAAGAAATTAGTACAGTGAAACTATGTGCTTTTCGATTTTTTAAATATCATACATCAAAATTCTTGTAACAGAAACGGTTTAAGAGATACACGTATACCTATATCA
>NW_017278106.1:707-3096 GCF_001594065.2 Cyphomyrmex costatus | reverse complement strand
TCGTTATATAATATTTTTAAATTATTTTTCTTATATATTTGTGATATATTTGTAGTTTAAAAGGTAAATGATATCCGAACAAAATCATATCATAAAAATGAAAAGTTCAAACCATGTTCAAAAAAGGATACTCAAAAATTTAAACCTTTTTATCTAATAATGATATATTACCATGAAAAGTAACTGATATATAATATTATTAATTAAAGGTGCCAGTACAAAGTGAACATTCATAAAGTATATGTAACTTTCGGCCAATTTTCGAATCCGTCTTCCGTTGCCCCCTCACCTCACCGTCCGTGCGCAGATGTAACTTTCGACCAATTTTCGAATAATATTGTTCGGAGATAAATAAAGTCCGCCTTCCGCTGTCCCCCTCACCGTCCCGCGCGCAGATCAATTGTCGCTTGAGCGTCGTGCGGCATTTGGATCGCGCGTGGTGAGATGAGGGGGACTTTAATTAATAATATATCAGTTACTTTTCATGGTAATATATTATTAGACAACGGTAGGCGAAGGCGATTCGAAAATCGGCCGAAAGTCACATACAATTTATGAATGTTTGCTTTGTACTGGCACTTTTAATTAATAATATACCAGTTACTTTTCATGGTAATATATCATTATTACATAAAAAGGTAATGCCTATTGTTAATTATCCAACATACATCAATATACATCTACAATACAGAGAGAGAGAGAGAGAGAGAGAGAGATTTAACAAGACTGTGCAAAGTATTATAGTTGTTAGATTTAGAAAAAATATAGTGTATGAAATAAGTATTAAATTTTTTTAGAGTGCGTTTCGATATTTACTACCATGCTGAAAATCTATAGCGCATGTAACGTATACTATATAGTTTCAGCACTGGCAATAAATATCGGAACGCACCTTTAGTTACTAGGTTACACAACACACATATGAATACAGAATATTTTTTATAAAATCTGTAATAAATAGGTAATTATCTTTAGTTAAATATAAAATGTATACGTATATATCATATATCAAGTTATTATATTAAACGCACTTTTATGCAAACTAAGCTCATTTTTATGTGACGTATGCGATAAATAAATTTAGAATGATATAAAGTACTGATATAATCTACTTTAACAAATCTCAATATACATATTACATTTCCTAAAAACGAAGTAAACTTAAGAATGTCGATAACATTTCACTGGTGGATCCAATGTGGTAGAAATGGGGGTTTTGGATCTTCCTTCTTTAAAATATTTATAGCAAAATGTTATATACCTATATTTTTAATATTTCTGAAATGTTCAATCGCAACTTTGTTGTTCTAAATATTTTTATCTTTAAAAAAGTGTAAAAAATATAGATTTCTCTCTATTTACATTCCAAACAATAGGTAAATGAAGATTATACATAAAGTCTGTGCTGCAGCTTTTATTATTCGCGCTGGGTGAGTAAAGTTCGGTATTGGTGCCTCCATTGACCTAATTTACATCGTGTACTTGATACGGGTATTAACTAGTAATTTTCTAATGAGTTATCTTAATATTGGTCCATATAAACATACATATGAGTATTTAATTAATCATTTTGATGTATATTGTACATCATTCTTTAAATACACATTGCTGAAATTGAAATAATTTAATAGAATGTTACTAGCTAGTACTCGTATCGAGTGCACGATGTAGACTAGGCTATAGTGTGGATACATTTACACAGTACTTTTTCCATGTAATATGTCAATTAAGTAATAATTGAAATATTTTATACTTCATATTTGACCTTAAACAGATTTCACTTTCGGCTCGTTAATGTTCACCTCCCCCCTTTGCTAAATTTTGTGGACTCGCCAGTACTTTATTTGAATATAAATTATTATTTAGTGATTTCTTCTTAATTGTAATAGAAATGATAAGGTTTGACATTAATAGTGTATTAACTTTAATTAAATTTACTAAATGCAATTTTAAATATCCTAAACTTTTTAGATATTAATAATATATCTAAAAAAATGATATATCTAAATATCAATATATGTATCAGGAAAATATCAATAAAATATTTTAAATATTCGTTTGCATTTTTTGTTGCCATAAAGAGACTAGTGCCAATAATAAAACAAGGGGCAAAACATTTAATAAAAGTTATATTGAATATAAAAACATTTAATTAAACGTATTGATTATTAAAAACATTTAATAAAAGTTAAATTAAATATATAAGATCTGAGAGGCAGAAAATATTCAAGTTTTTGCTGAAAAAATAGTTTTCAGGCCTATAGGACTTACAGGTCTCTGTACACGCGCGGTCAGTAATACTGTCAGTATCAACAAATATTGACAATATTATTGATTATGTGTGGTTAATATTAAAATGGATTCACGTAGAATACTGACAATAATTTGG
>NW_017278106.1:0-374 GCF_001594065.2 Cyphomyrmex costatus | reverse complement strand
CTAAGAATACGCAGTAATTCGTGCGTAATAATAAAACTGTGTATTTCAAAATTTTACATAAATATTTGTCACAACATTTACTATATTCTGCTGTTTATTATATGATGATGATGATGAAGACTCCTTTTATCTCCTTATGTGTAGCATAGGACGTCTACAGGCTTCTTCCACTTTCGTCAGAGGCTTATATTCGTTTCTCGAATCAATTTGTCTTTTCAGATTTGTGGGTGATTGGTCCATAGAATCCTATCTTACTCATTGTCAGATATTAGAGCATATATGTATTGACATATAGAACCAACAATTTAACGCCGAATCTGAACGGCGCTGATGATCATAGATCTTTAGAGATCCTCAAGTAAGAGAAAGTCGCG
>NW_017278105.1:0-1087 GCF_001594065.2 Cyphomyrmex costatus | reverse complement strand
TGATAAAATGAAATCATCACTAATAATTTCCTAGTAAAATAATAGGCACAAACAACAATTTTATATGAATGAAGTTACATATGTATGTAGTTCTTCCCAAATGACGTAATCTTATTCATAGGGTATAAAACTGTCATACTACATAATTTTATATGTAAAGACATGGTAGTGTTTCGTCATATAAATCAGGCCATAAACGTTATTACATATATCTATATGTGCGTGCCGTTGCTAAATTCTAAACGATACCACTAGTTATATTCCGAATTTTGAAATTGGTAAACTTTAGATTAAAATTATTCAAGAAACTAAAATCACAATGAAAAATATATAAACACCTTTATTATTTGATATAATCGGTATCTTTCGATTACGACCAATTGGAATAAAATTGGTGCAGCCGATACCGAGATCTGGATATTGAGTAACAAAACAAGATCATTTTATATTTTCAAATATTTTCACACAATCGTAATACGTTTAATGACATTTCTATTAATCTATTTTACGAATAATTACCGTACTATAAAAACATATTGACCCTATAATATTGCATTTTAATGGGACTAGCTTTTCACTATAATCCGATTGACAATTTTAGTTACTTTGTTTACTTTATGCACCTTGCGTTACAGAATATTTGGCTAATTGTATTTATTTCGTATCATTTTTTATTCAGAAATAAGAAGAATGAAATATCCTGATATCTTTTTTATGCACTGGGTTTACAATTACTCTGATTTAAGTAACTTGTTATAGTGAGATAAAATAATTTCAGATAAACGATACTGTAGCAATTCTTTACAAATTGTCCAACTATAACCTCGATGAAGATTTACGTGAACAGGTAAATAATTATAACAAAATTTGAAAAAATTTTTAATTGTTCTATGTGCATAATTTTTTTAGCGCACATAGAAGTTAGGACGCTTGCATAAATTTTACGTTAAAAGCAACAATTGCATTACACTTCAATATATGTAAAAATGTTGGTGCGCAGTACGTATTAAACCCATAGATACCATATATAAGGATTTATAGGCTAGAAGAAGTTTCTAACTAATTCTTGATTTTATACGTCGGAAGC
>NW_017278104.1:0-542 GCF_001594065.2 Cyphomyrmex costatus | reverse complement strand
TCATACAATGAAACCTAAGTATATGCCTTTGTATTCTTATTAGAAGATCTTCCTATTCGAAACAAAGTGATTTAATTATTCTTTAAAAAAATTATATCACAATTAATTTAAAAACAATGAAAAAAATTAATTTAAATAAAAAAATTTTTTATGTAAAGACACTTCGCGCTGCTAGTTCTCGATCTTGGTGTAATAAAATACAATAATAAAGATAAGAAACATTTTTACGAGAATTAAAGTATTTAGTGTGTATATATTCGTGTTGTATGTGCAAGTGAATTGTATCTCAATCTCAATATAATAACGTCATAATAAAATTATACATAGATGTAACATTTTGTACCAAAGAGATTAGAAACTACGAGTGTTAAAGTGTGCAGTCTGTATGTATATTCGCGTACAGTATATGCGAGTGAAATACATAAAAAAAGAAAAGTAAGCTGTATATTCATTAAATATAGCATTTCGAATATGTTTAGTATAATTTTTAAATTATCATTACCTTTACATATATTTGTATTAATCATTATAGCTTTTACATA
>NW_017278103.1:0-309 GCF_001594065.2 Cyphomyrmex costatus | reverse complement strand
TTGGTACATTGAAAGAAAAGATTGACTGCTGCAACCAATTAAAAATGCTATACCGCGTATTCAGCTAATTGTCATGTACGTATCAATACATAAAACTTATCTTCAAAGAAAAAAATTTTAATTTTCTAGAAAAAATTTTCAATTTCTCGTTTTCAATTCTCTTGATAAGCTTCTTGATTTCCGCAATCTTGACTTCCGATTTTGTGGCAATCCAGTATAGAACGATACGGAAAATGAAACAAAAAACCGATTTCATTAATCATTAATCACGCTCCAAAGATTCACTCGAGCCAAAATCCTTTGATTTTT
>NW_017278102.1:0-585 GCF_001594065.2 Cyphomyrmex costatus | reverse complement strand
AGAAAAGGGGGCAGAGAGTACTCTGCCTCTGTCGAGAGTTCTCGACGCTCGTATAAACCGGCCGCCGACAACTGTTGCACCGTCTGACCAACCCTCGACAGGGGGTGAAGCTGTGAAGAGTTCTTCACCTCCGCCGGGTGTTCCCGGCCGTTGGTCAGCGGTAAAATACACTGACAACCCGCGTAAGAAAGCAACCGATAGGCCGCGATAAGCATTCTATGCATAGACACAGCGACGCGTGAGGTTTAAAAGGCTCAACGCATAGCGCACAACACGCACACCGGCATACACGCACGCACACACACACCGACTTATACACACCGTTCCGCGCCAGTGGGAGCGACACGGCGGATTTCGCCCGCCGAACGCACGTCAACGCACACATACACGGCACACACACACACACACACCGACGCACCGCACGACGTGCCTTGCACGGCACGCCGGTTTTTGTCACCGGCCGCTATCACCGTATGCTTACATTAGTTTTTTCGACGTTTCTTTTTCTCTTTCTTACGTTTCTTTCTTTCTTTCTTTCTTTCTTTCATTCTATCTACCGCGCGTCTCTTAGCGTTCTTTCAGCTG
>NW_017278101.1:429566-488548 GCF_001594065.2 Cyphomyrmex costatus | reverse complement strand
TTATTTTGGCTCGTTGCCCGTTACACTAATTTAATTTTTATATATTATTGTCGAGCCTTCTCTGAATATTATTAATTTTATAATAATATATATTCTGGTAAAAAGAAAATAAAAACTGAAAAAGAATTGCAATAATTTTGTGCAATTATATCACGAATTTGAATATTTATAGCTCAGCTCACCGATCTACACGAAACTCTCTCAAACCTCCCACAACCTTCGCAACACATTCGCCGCGCAGGACGGCGATTACATAGCAGGCCGCGGCATTATATTACGTCAAACCGCACCGCTCTATATCTACCCGTCAGATCGAAAGAGGCAGATTCAAAGGGGGATACCTGGCGATCACAAAGCGTGCACTTACAAATTAGATTTACGCGTCATGAACCACCGAAGTCCATCCGGCGAAAATCGGGTCGGTTCTTCCTCGCGTATTTCATTTAATCGCGCGCAGAAGCGCGAGGCGGTCGGTACACGCGCGCGGACTTTAGAAAGGTGCAAATCGGAATAAAAGAAATTTCGTATAGGCGCACATGCACACTCGCTTGTTCACACATGCAACATCGTGCGTTACGCGATCCTATACGGAGCAGCTGCACGCGCGTGGGCGTCGAACGAGAGGAGTATACCCGTGTAGGTAAAGAGAGAGGGCCTCGAGGCGCAGCTGAAACTGTTTTACAGAGCTCATCCAACCTGAAAGCCTAATGAAAATATAAGTTCCGCGCGCGATGGATCCCAAATAAAAGCTGTGCGAACTGTGGCGGTAGAGATCGCGCGCTGCCGTTTGAAGCCGGCCACCAAGACCTGAGAAAGAGAGAGAGGGAGAGAGAACCTCTTTTGAGGAGATATATTTCTCGCTGATTTACCGTCCGGCCGGCCCGGGTACACTCCTCCGCCTCGAGATTCTCACATCGGCACGGTAGCTTGAATTAAGTATAACTAATATCACGCGGCGGCGGCGGTGAATATTCAGGCAAAGTTTCGGTATTCATTGAAAAAGACTCGGCGCGCACCGAGCGTGGAATGGGCGAGCGGCTGCGAATTTCGGGCTCCGCTCTTCTCCGAGAGTACTTTTGAATAAAGTATGCTACTACAGTAGCATGCATTTCCTTGCAAATACTATACAGTAAACGTCTGGACTTTTCAATTTATCTGTCGTTCCTCGCAAACTTTTCATATTGAAAATGTTCATTTTGCACGATTGAAAAATACAGATATTAATGCCTTCGGGATCGTATGTGTTCTATTTCGATTTACAGAAATCTTATCATAAATTACATATATGTATTTTATATGTATAACATATACAGTTTTACAAGACAATAAATATATGTATTATATATATATATATTTCAGAGAATAAATTTATATATTCAAAAAAATAAGTGAAAAGTATTATATAAACATACGTATAGAGCCACAAAAATTAAAATTAGAAGATGCAACAAAGTTTATTCGCATTTATTGTTTGTCCTTGACATTCTAACTTGTTACTGGTATTTTAAAAGTTGTGATTAATTGTTAGTCTTAACTTTATATACAGAGTGTCCTTGTAACTGTGATCATGATTTTGCCGGTACTTCCGATTATTATCTAACAAAAAATGTTTGTGTGTGGAATAAAAGTTAGTCAGTTTTCAATCGGCTGTAAATCGCAATATTAAAAATTTTCAAATACTATTTTTTTAGAAAAAAGATGACTCTGTATATGGAAGCTTTTACAATATTTGGAAGCAAGTATTGCTAACATATAAATAAAAATGAATACTTTCTCTCCTCTCAGCTGGATAATTCTTTTCATTCTAACCATAAGTTGATTTATATCGTCTATACCTATAACGGAGGTAGTCAGTTTATAAATAACCAAAGGATCATAGCATGATCACAGCTGATTTATAGCAATCATTTATTTTCCTTTATTTTTTGTTATTTTTTTACCTCTTTTTCCTTTTCCTCTTTTTCCATTACTTTCTTTATCTCTCATTCCCTTTCTCTCCCTTTTTTCATACACGCTCTACTTTCTCCTCTTTCATATTTATTTTTCACTTATAGCATTCTTTAATCTAAATTATGTAATCCTTTTGTGATTTTGAATTCTGTGATATGTGTGACACATTTCACGGAATGTTGGGCTTGTGAAAGAAAATTTCCAATTTTTATGACAATTTAATGTATAATACTATTAAGGAATTTTCTTGTACCTTTTCTATAGATCCCCATGTGTCACTAAAAACCTATATGATATGCAGTTGAGAATAATAAAATAAAATTCTGTATGTGTACAATGATCTATCGAGGAAAAATAACTGGCCATCAATTTACAAGTTAATGATTTTAAATTGAATATTGTGTCGATGGATAAACGCCTTACCAGCGTTTCAGTCGGTTTTCCAAGTGGGCCAACGTAGTGAGTTATAGCACCCTCAACCAGAATGTCAAATCACGCCCTTCCCCGCCATAGCTTGGATCCCAAGGCAACCGCCTCGCTGAGTCTCCGCGAAGGGTTGGTATCTACCTGGGCGTGAAGAATCGTCCTGAGATCTCTTTCCCGGACTTCTTTAAGAGTTCCCACGACTGGACATCGTCGCTTTCGAGGACCGGGCATTTACTATGTTAATGGGAGACCCCCCTAACTCGTTATAATATTATCAAGTCTCTGTTCCAAAAGTCGATGGCTTCGATGTTGTCTATCCGTGCCATGTCTTATCTTACTCTACGAGCAAGTATGAGCACCAATTATAATAAATACCAATTAACGGGGCGAGGATGCTATTACCGTGCCGTGGAAACCTGTTTACGCTGGCGCGTAGGTATCCGTCTTTTTTGACGGTCGCCTCTGTCCGTAGCGGTAGTATTTCTTTGATAAACTTTTTACATAATTATTATTACAATTTTTCATTATTTACTATATACTTGAAGGATCTTCTAATAAGCAATTTTTTCATCAAATTTTTTAAATCCATTCGATTTTGAGATTATTTGGATATACGAATATGTGAAAAACACACACATAAATATATACTTACTAGAATAATAAGAGTTATAACCGATTATCTATACTTTTGTTTAACACCAATAGTATTAATATAAAATATTCTTTTGAAAAAGAAGAAACATTTTTTTCCTCACTCTATAAAACACTTCACATAATGTATGAAAGATTCATAAATTGTGTCATGGATCATTTCAGTTTCTTTTATCGGGTGATACACAATATGATAGTCATATACGTATAGATGAAGAATGGAATAATCACGTGTTACCACCATATGGGATTTCACTTCCATAGAATGAAGCAGGCAAGGAATAGGCACGGGCAAGCAGGCTGACTCTTCGTTGCAGTAGCATCCCGAGATCGGCCTTAGAACAAAACGAAACACGAGCCACATAAATTGTCTCCCTGTCTGCCTCGGGTGAAAGCTGGATTTGTTACACTTTGCACTTCGCGACGACGTCTATCCCCGGCCTGCGATGCCGTTGGTACCTCCTTCTGTCGCAAGTTAGAAGGAATCCGTCCTCGCGATCGCGTCTCCTTCGCTCTTCGCCGCGCTATCTCATTCGCCCTTATACCTTTCCTTGTCAGCCTCATTATCTACGAGCTCTCGGACTGTCGTCATTCGTCCTATCGATGCGCGTCTTTTCTCTCTTTTCTTCGTGGCTGCTTGAACGTTGCCGTTATCGGTGCTTCGCTCTAAAGGATTTTTCTTTAATTTTATTATATATTACATACTTATCATTTATGCAAATCTACGTATAAATCAAATTCATGTATATTACTCATTCAATGAAAACGTAACCATTGTTAAATTCATAATGTTAAATTATATCCAAAATTTGAATCAAATTTATTTTAGGTCGTCACTACTCCTATTCAAAATGTTGTTAATTTTAAAGAGAGATATATTAAATTTTATGGAAATAGTTTATTATTCATGAAATGGATGCGTTAATACACGACGTTGCTTACTTAAAAACTAACTACAGTAATGGATTAATTTACATTTTGACACACATAGAATTTGAAACTAACATAATATTGTTTAACTCAAGAGACTGAATTGACTCCTTTGATATTTAAATGATGTTTGATAACGCTGACAATAAGTTAAATAATTGTTTTAATGAATTAATCACAAACAATTTTTTTGAAATTATACGTCTCAGTATCATCAGATCAGACTTAAGAAATAAAAATAATTTAATAAAGAAAAAGCTTTTTCCTAAACAATAACACAGTTTACCATTCATTTTTTTTCAAATTGTTTATTAAATCTTCCATTTAATATATATATTTAATTCTTTGTCTTTATAATCAAAAAGCTTGATTTTAATTAAAAAATGCAGTTTGAATTCACAAGTGTATAAATAACATCGATGATTATACATATATAATAAAATATATGTAGTAGATATGATTATAAAAAGATACATTCTTAGATACACAGTTTTATGTTAAATTCAATAAAGCTAAAATCTTCGAGAATCGAGTAACTTCTTTTGTACACGTAGATCACGGTGTATATTTGCGTTGCTCCGTTCTATACATCAGCAAGCGATCTTCGTGCAAGCTTAGTGCAACGTGAAAGATAGCTCGGCATGGCGGCACTCGTTTTTGTCATCGACGGAGCTGGCTTGAGCTCGCCATAATACGATTATAATATGACAACGCGCTTCCCCCCCCCCCCCTCTCATCCCCTTCTCGTTTCAATTCATAAGGTTGTGATACATTTATAGCTGAGTAGGTTGGCTCGCTGTAGCATTAACAGGTGTCTCCAATATGGCATGTTGTTTCTCGTGCCAATCGCGGCACTCCGGTTCTGTCGTGAGCATATAGTGCCATAACAAGCAGACTGTACCGAGAAGTTGACTTCTGATGTGCAACTTTTGACATTCTCTCGCCGATGATCGGAGGAAACGCCGTAATTAAATAGCAAAGTTTGTATCAAGAATATACGGTGATTACTGTGTAAGGAAATGTATTTCTCTCAAAGAGAAGTATTTTTTTTTCAATATAATACAATCAATTCTCACTCTATTCAGAAATCTTCAGACATCTTCGACTTACAATTAGATCTTTAGTCAAGTGATGCTACAAATTAAATATAGTTTTACTTAAAATAAAAATCTAATATATGACATCGTCTTTTCTTTTAGTTCGAAAGTCTCGGAAAGAAAAAGCTCCGAGTTCTTGGTTAAAACCATTTTTTAACCAAAGACGGTCTTTAGTTAGATCGCCTTGTTTGAAGAATATTATAGAAAGACTATAAATTATACTTAAAAACATATACAAAGAAATTGATAAAATCTTGAGATAATCGTATGATAATTGTATGATTTTATATCTGCGTTTTCTCGGTTTATATATTGTATATGATATATTAGCCCTAAAAAATTCTGTTTATATTAAAATTATATTTAATCAAGTATCGATAAGGATTGCAGGATCATACAAAATTTAAGAAGAATAAATATGCGTTGGTACACAGTTTGAATCTCTAACAAATGCGTGCGCAAAATTGACGTCAGAAAGTTTGAGGAATTATTGGTAAATTCGACGCTACAAAGTTCGGCAGAAACGATTCCACTGATCAACGGAAACGAGCAATTCGTAAAACGAGTCGCGACGCTCGGTTAGATGCAGAAATGTCGAGTGCCTCGTGGTAGTGGTTCCCCTTCATGGTTAGGTGTACCCCGCATCCTGGATGTCCCGATGGAGAGGTGTCCCGCTCGGATTGAAAGTACGCGCGGACAGAGATAAATCGTTTCATCGATGGATATCAAAGGACTGGGATACCGGATCCGACTGGCTCTGTAGGCACACTGTGGCCGTACAGAGAGCCATTTGTGCGTTAAATCGAAACGCTCTGTGAAATAACGCGGCTGCCGAGCGCAACAAAGGATATTAGTGGTTTTCAGTATTACGAAGGTGTCTTTATCGCCATAGCATTCGCGCCATGACAGTTTTATTTGCGCCGACGGAAAACAAAATTGTGTTCCGCGGTATTACGTAACGCGTAAGCGCCTGTCTTTTTTCGCCGATAAATCAATTGTTTATCTCGATTGCTGGAAACTCGCTGCGTTTGTTGTATTCGTAACCTTGGCCGATTAGACCGTAATAAATTAATTCGTGCCCAATAAAAACCGATTACCGATGGAATTCCCATTCAGTGGAACTGTCTTCTAAGTTCAAGTCTTCCGATCGAAAGTCGTACCACAAGCAAATGTATAAATCTTTTTTTAAATAATATTTGATTAATCAGAGTAATTACCTGAGATAATTTTTTTTTATAACAAATCGGATATTTTATATAAAATCATTAAAAGACTGTAATTACTTATTTAATAAATATTATTAAAGAGCGTTCATTGTATTTATACATCAATTATAATTACCATAAAAAAATATTTCCTTATCACATCTGTAAGATATAAAATAAAAAAAAATGTTCTGTCGCATCTATGATATTTCGGTCGCAAAATCAACCTGCCGTATCGCAGTTTTCGCGTTCGCTATGTCGGGTGTGGGAGGAAGGACCAAGTCGGCACTGAATGGAAAGGCAAAGTTCCGCGGCCTCCTTTGTCGAGTTTCACGTGCTCCACAAATAGCCATAGTTATGCCGTTGAGGAGAAGGCATAACGATATGACGGCCGTATATTTTATGTATAAAGTCGCAGCGGTGGGGCTCCCGCTTGCGGATTCCTACGCGGGGCCCGTACGATGTAAATCAGGGTTCCTGTGATGACATCTGGTGACGCAAGAGCTGAAGGGGCCCCAGTTGAGCGGAGTCAGGTTCGCCTTTGCGGCTCTGTTGCATTATTATATACGAGAGGAACGAGAACGAACGAGAGCCACCGAGAGCCCCGCATACCGTTCTAATATGCCAGTCGCCCCATATGCCTTTGCCAGTTCCCGGTGAGCCTTTGTCGTTGAAGAAAGCCGACTGACTGTATATTACGTCGCAACGTAATGCGCTAGAAGAATGTCACGTATCCTCTTTGCCTCTGTTGGACTCTGATGCGAATGACCTTGAAATTGCCAGACTTCAGAAGGAGGTTTCGACGTTTAATAGCTTACGGAACTTCGCTTCATCGGTGTGACTTTTAAATATGACACATTTTTCCAAAGTCTTGCTGTTATTCGTTGACCGCATTGTCGACGTCACGAAATCACAAGAAAATCATTAATATTCAAAATTTATCAAGTGGCTATACATTTTTACTTATTATTAGTGGCGCGCTTCCATTAGTATAATATTCTATCATGAATGCAACATAAATTATTGTAATATTTTAAGTTACTAATACAGTTATATGATATAAATTCTTGTAGTTGAGTTTTTGCATTATAACTGCATGAGTAGTAACTCTATACGTTACATATAGTTAATTATCCAAAGCGTTTTGAATGGTCTGCTTTCATCTCGAATTCAGCGTTTGATGGCGGAAACGAGCAGTTTGTACAAATTGGTTAATTTCAGGAAGGTCATAAGCTTTCATGGTAGGATAAAGCGGGGTAATTTGGATACATTAACAGAAATTTTCAAATTATATAAAAGATTGAGATTGCATAGTGTATCAAATCAAAAACATACATAAACGTATACTACTGATGTAATAGTACGTTTTGTATGTTTGACAGAATACAGTATATACGATCTCAATCTTTTATACAATTTGAAAATTTCTGTTAACTTATTCAAATTACCCCGCTTTATACCCTATTAACTCGATATTTTTGAATTACTCTGCGTGCACGGAACGGTACATTCGTCTTTCTCTAAGGGATTTCGACTGGATTACTGTAAAATTGTCATTCCATGCAATCGTAGTCGGATTATAATTAAAAAATCAAGAGTCTCGTCAAGAGTCGATAAATGAGGATGACAAAAATGGTAGAGCGGCAATAAATTTATAGAGCGGGTAGCCACTCAGGTAAAGCGTGTGTACCTCATACGGCGATCGTTAATGGCGGGCTCCTTATGAGGAGGCTGTTCTCGTTATGGATGCAAAGAGTAGGTAATTTTCAATTGTTTCCTTACACAAAACTCACAAAAACTGTCTCGCCTTCGGAATGATCGAGAGATCGGTGTGTTCATACTTACAAACAAACTTTCCGCGACAAAACGACCGTTTAAGTGACTCGGAATAAAATAATTTCAATATCGATTGTATAAAAACGTAAGAGAAAGAAAGAATAATTATATTAAAAGTTTCATTGTTTAGTTAATGACACAAGTGGGACCTTAATTAAAAACAATTTAATGTCTGGTATCTAATACGTTTGATAACATTTAAAAAGATAAAAATTGAAGAAAAAGAAGGAAACGAAAAGAGAAAATAGTAGCGATTAGATCTTTTTGAAAATTTTTCAAATACATTGACGAGATAATTATTCCTAGTTCGGTCGACATCGTCAACTTTTTGATCGTCACGTTTGATTTACCGTTGTAATTCTAGCATACACTCTTTCATCTATATATTAGTGAAATTTTATTCTTCCGCCAGTCGAAACCATCGGCAATCATTGACACTGGCCCGCCACCATCTCCCTCTCTTTCTCTCTTACCCTCTCGTAATTATTATTCCGCCCCTATATTGCGCGAGGAGATGCACGGCCGAGCAAACGTAACGTAACGTACCGAAACGGGGACGAGGCGAAACGAAACGAAACGGAACGAAACGAGCGACAGTGCTGCTCGTACCTATCTTCTCTATATACCGAAACGTCCTGCCCCCTCACACCACCGCGCTTCGTACCCGACTGTCCCCTTTCAAGCCACCCTTCCGCCCTCCTCTTCCTCCCCCGCTCAATTCGGCTCCCCTCCCATCCCATCGGTTCCACCTTCCCGATGGCAATCAATAACTTTGAAACGGCAGCGACGTTTCGGGGAAAAAACAAATTCAGCAGGTTGCTTGATTGGAAAAAAACCACCCTCTCCTCCCCCTCGCTCTCGCACTCTTTTCGGCATCCATCGACACAACCGGGATACCCCAGCCGCGCTACCGCTCGCGTTCGCGTCTCTCTCTCCCCCTCCCCCGGATAGGCTATGCGTAACCAGTCCACACAGTCCGAATCCCAGTCAGACTCGTGGACCTCGTGACTTGCTCGTTTCTCGCCTGCCAGCCGAACCGCGCTCCATGCCCTCTCCTCCTCACACCTCCCCTTCTCATCCTCTTCATACGCCCTCCCTCCTCTCTTCACCTTCAGTTCTGCCAGCCATCGGGCACAGGTCGTGATGGAAAATCGTACACATCGTCCATCGGGTCTATATGCGTTCCTGTGTGACGAGGTACAGAGAGCGGCTCTGCCGGATAGAATTGGGCATTCGTCCACGCGGTCGCCGCCGCCCTATTGCTGCCGTTTTATTTCCAATTTCGACCTTCCAGTGCGGGTTGCGGCTGCTTTCCCGGGTGGGACTGAATGGGCAATGACGAGGGTGGTGGACCAACGGGGGTGGCGAAGGTTCGGTCCGGTGCTGAGCGGTCGCGGCGCGCCGCGCCGAGCTGGACAATCGCGACTATGTCGGCCGCGCGCCGATGACGCATTGTTTAAGAATTAATAGGAGAGGAACGGCCAATTCCGACGAGAAACGCGGTCTAGCTGCGCGATGCTTTCTTTTCTCTTCATGCCATTTCCATTAGCGTTTCCTGCATTTTTGCGTTCTACCATCGCAGTTTATTCACCGCTGTTAAAGTATGATTCTGAAACTTTTCTGCAATTCTCTCTCTTTCTTTTTTTTTTTATATAAAAATGTAAATAGAACAATGTCATATCTGACTGTTCGTAAGTTTTTTCTTAATTCAACAAGATCATTACAAAACTTAGAAATTAAGGAAATTGAAAACGGAATTCAGAAAAATCAGAGAAAATTCAGGGAGTTTTGTAAAACTTTTCGGAAATTTAAAATTCTTTTGACTTTCTAAAGTAACTTAATATGCATCTCTACACAGTTTTCAAATTTCACCAACTCAAGAATTAAAAATACAATCAGTTTCAATAACATTAATAGTAATTTACATTAATATGTCAAATTCATTTCTCAACAAAAATATTTAACGGTTTCCAAATTAGGATGAGATGTCTAGAAGTCATAAAATTTTAGGATGAGGAATGACAACCCCGTTCGATAAGATAAATGATTAAATACAAAAAAGAGAAATATCTAAACTTCAATCCTTAAAAATTGAAAATAGAGCAAAAATAAAAAGAAACATGTGAAACATGTAACATAAATAAATTTTACATGTAATATAATGTTTATTTTACAAAGTGAATACCATGATACAAAATTAATGAAACAATCGTATTTTGTGTATATATAGGATTATGATTATTTGAACGTGTCAAAGGAACCGTCGAAAAATCCCGTACATTCAGTCGTGTTGCGAGGCACGCAGCAAATTGAACTTTTTTTCAATCGGATACACTGGGCTCCGACCTGGCCGCGCTGTGTCGCGCCGCGCCGCACCGCGCCGCGTCGCGTCGCGTTGCGCCGGTTCGCACTCGCTATAACTTTAGCGCCTGTTGTAGGTGGAGGATATCAATTTCCGCGGCAGTGCGACCCGCCGATATTGCCGACCACCATAAAACGATTATTGTCGTCGAATGTATACGGTTATGGCGCCGTTATAACCTTCCTGGACTTGCAGTATGCCTCACAGATGGACATGGCCAAGGCTAACTTTACACCCAACACTTTACACATTGTACGCTCGGCCTGGGACGTTTATTACGATAACTTTTGCGCGCAAGAGCGATTTACAGTTATTTATGCTCGTCTGTGAAATTAATATTTACGCAATTCACACCAAATGCGTCGTCGTGATGAAGCGAGTTTAAATTATGTCATTATAGTTGGAACGTAACTGAACACTGAATAAAACTTCACGAAGTGTACATCAAATATAATTACGTTGAAATAGTTTAATAGTTACAATCGAGCAACTGTACCGCTTTATAAATCTTGACATTTTTCTAGAATAAGAAGAGAGTCACGCTGCGTTCGAAATACTTAACGATTTCAATATCGGAATGTTCATTCAATTAAATTATTGCTCAATAAAACACTCGTATAATTATAGATATATTTTATCATAAAATTATAAATATTATTACATCCTGTTATGCACAAGAGGGAACTTATTGAGAAATAGATGCAATAACTCCTAATCACTATTTGTTGGAGGAAGGGAGAGAGAGAGAGAGAAACAGAAGACTATATCGAAAGCGCCGTGTTGCGGTACATAGAATTCCCCTTCCAAATAGCTCCCTCAATCTTCCCTGCACGCAGCATTGAAACATGCAGGTGATCCGAATACAATTTCAGGAGAGATACCGACATCGATCGGTAATCCTCCTGCCAATTAGATTCGTGCCTAGGCTCTCTCCAATCCGCGCAAAGGATATCGCAATTCCATTCATCCGATACTCTGGCAATAACCTGTGTGTGTACATTGGAAATGACGGGAGTAATAAGATGCGAATTCCCGATGCAATCTTGAAACCACTCCGAAGTAAGTACGGGAGTAGATGTCTTATATTACGCACATCTGTATACAGACGTGCATACATAAAGTATACGTATGTAAAAAAGAATGAATGAACTGTTTCCTTCATAAGAGATTTGCTTAGTTTATTATATAGTTAAAATAAAATCGAATCTTAGTTATTTAAACAATTTACTCGACGTTATTCACAATCACACCGGCCATCCCTCTTTCCTGATTTAATATGGTAAACTTTTATCCTGAATGTAACATAATTCATTAGATACTCGAATGGAAAATGTGATTTGAGTTTGGAAACTGTGTATTGATCCATAGCTACAACCGTGGTAGAGCAGTCTGTTATTAGTTTTTGGAGATATAAGGTTACTCTCTTGACGAATATTAAAGCATCCTGTTACGCCAGCTAATCATCACCTTCCATCAATGAAGCCCCACATTGTTGCATTATGTAATAATGATCTTTAATTCACAAACCAACAAGAAATTGTTCAAATGTTTAATGTTCATCTTGTTTTATCAAATAAAAACATATTAAATAATAATGATGAAAAATAACAATTGCTAAGTAAATAATACTATTTGTAAAAAAATTGGATTACCTTTATTGTTTCTTTTATATCTTTATCAAAATTTAATTATCCTAAGGGCATACATATATAACAAGTCTTGTATATAAAATATGTACTTTATTGACACATACACGAAATAATTAATATCATTAAAAATTAATTATATCGGATTATACTCTACTTAATTACATCGAGTACTCTATTTATACACGTCAGATGGCAAAAAGTGATAAAATAACGAGAAGCACCCTCTCTCCTATCGTATAAATTAAAATTTAATTTCTTCCCCAAATGAAATCCATTCTTCAGGAATCTCCGGCATAAGATATTATTCGTGCACCATCTACGAGGATACGGTACAAGCAATCTCGCTAATGGACTGTGCGTTTCCCCTGAATTCTTCGTCCGTCCATCTCTAAGAATATTCGCATGACTCGTTTGATTTTATTAAAACTAATAAATTTGCGTTATAGCACCGAGTTTCAATGCGTTACACTTCATCGATTAAAAATATTCTAATAAATCACTCAAATCTTCGTCAAAAGTTTACATTACGCGTACAAAAATGATTGAGGAATTATTGGCGTGAGTGTGTTCTTTATAAATCTAATTTTTCTTGATAATTATTTATAGTACTTCACGCTGTATTATAAATTATTTTTCGCTATCATCGAAATCTCTCTCACCCTTACGCTTTGTCTATACTTTGTGCCACCAGTCGATCCCCAGTAACCCAGGGTCGTGACCCTGACGTGTTCGGCGCAGAGTAATGAACCCTCGACCACGGGTTACCTTATTTACACTCACCCGTATCGCTGACTAAACGCACCCCGCGCCATAAGTGAACATGTCAGTTCGCCTCTTAACAAAATTTCAGTGTGCACGAATTTCGTGTTAGACGTATTTCGAATTAAAGTTTATGCGTTAAGATAAAATCATTAATCCTTCAGATTTTTGCTATAAGATAAAATTTTGTGATCTAAATTTTTTATTTTGGCAAATATAAAATGCATATTTTATACACATAAAAATTGGTGTAAAAGCAATTGCAATAAAAATTATTTCCTTTTAGATAAGAAGGCTAGAATAAATTTCTAGAAATAATTTATACTTTAATATTTATAGCATCATATTCTTAAATACAAAAGAGCAACGACAGCTCAAAAAAAATCCCTTAAATTAAATTATATTTTTAACTTCGTTTAACATGTATTAAAACGTGAATCAATTAATTTGTTAGTTTCAAGTAGGTAAATAAAAAAATAAATTTTAATCAAATTTAAGATTTATTAAATTCAATTGTTTAACTTTATTGTATTAGTTAAACATGTTGACATGTTTGACATGTTGAGGAATAGTGACAAAATTGAATATAACTTGACACTATGAATTTAACAGCACAGAGAAATTATTAGCTTGACTTTTGCATTACGCAATATTCACAGCAATTTTCATTGCTCATTGTAATTGTACTCGCCAACAGTCCGAGAAAAACAAAGCCATACAATGACACCGGCTTCTTAATTGAAACTACAATCTGTCCTAGCTGCGCAAGACCTTAAAGATATCGTAAACTCTCTGCAAGATAGAACTGGATGATGGGTAGAAGTATGAGCGAGGAGAGACTGTGTAAAACGGAATCGACTGGTGAGAGATGGAGAGATCCCGGATGAAGGAGACAGACTAAAACGGTGGTAAGGGACGGAGAAGAGAAGGCAGAAGCGAGATTGCCTTTAATCCAGCTAGATTTAATACGAGCGACAAATTTTGCCGGAGAATTAATTGAATGCTACCGTCGGGATTGGCGCTGCGCAGATTATTGTATGCCGGTTTAACAGCCCGGGGCTCGACATTATGTCTCGGCTCTTCTTGAGCAACCCTTGGTCGGAGTTATATCGTCATCGTCATCCCTCTTTCGGACCGCCACCCTCCCGCCCTTCCACTCCTCTTGACAGTTCCGGTCGGCGATCGTTTAACTATCTCACCGCGCATGGATTTAATTCTAATCGCTGGATTAAATTGATGCGTGGAACTAAACTTGTGCGGTGGATAAATATATTTATCATATCTCTCAGGTAACGTTGATCATTTATGACAGAGAATAAAACTAATGGTAAGAAAAATCGAAATATCTTTATCAATATTTTGTTTCGGATTTATGCACCGTAACAATTTCTAAATACGTATACTGCAAAATTCTAGAATAATTGTCATTTAGGTGTACTACTCCACATGTTGGCACGTTATGTCACCGATGTAAGGGACCAAGAAGAAGCTGGGGTGACAGTAAAAGGGTCTACCCGCTCTTGACAGTCATAATTGAATCCAATCTTCCGTAAAATGGGGTAGCACTGATATTTTTGAATTGAATAAAGGGGAATCATTAGGATGAGAAACCTGCCTCGGGCGGCAGGTTGAGAGGAAGAGAAAGGCGGATGGGCGACTCTTGGAAGATTCGCGGAAGAAGAGAAAGAGAAAAAAGGCGACGGAGAGCGAAGGAAATAGAAGGCGGCTGAGAGAGAGGGACAGAGATAAAGATATGGTGAGCGTCAACCGGAGAGACAAAGAGCAGGGTCGCGTATAATGGCCGGCGATAATCCTGTCGCGCGGATTAATTCGCAAATATTTCAATCTCGCGACATAAAGGGATGTAAATTACATTTTTGGTCGAACGCTCCCGGAGGGTACGCCGTGCAACGGTTTCAGCGAGAGATAGACTCGTAGAGTGCGGGAAGCGGGATAATCGTTTTATTAACCAAATAAAATCGATGATTGAATGAGGATAATCGCGTTCGCGGACCCTCGAATTCTCCGGCCTTGCAACAATCCCCGGGAGGATTCGCCTTATTGACACAGATGTCACTGTTGGATCATTTTGTCGTAGTTAGCAGCGTGAAATTTTCCGGGATTGAATTTACGCCGCTCCGGCGGCTGAACGTACATACACCCATCCGAGTGTATTTTTCCCTTTTTTTTTTTTTTCTGCCAGGAGAGACCGTTTTTTGCCACCATTAAAGCGCGAAAACGCAGTATCGAACATGTTTCAGATCGGACCGACAGGTTCATCCTACCGTACGTGGATCGAAGAGGTAATTAAGGAAAAGGTTCCCCGATGTCAACGAACTACGATTTACGCTGCATTAAAACAAATAACCGGAAGTAACGTTAGTCGCAGATGTTATTAATGTTTTCTGCGAGAAAACTCGTGCCGAACTAAATCGAAGATGAGAATGGAACTTATTTACTCGCGATATGCATGCATCGGAGAGAAATTGGAGGAAATCGAACGATCGAGTTTCTAAATATCATAAATTCTCGATGAAATTTCGGCAAAAATTATTCATTATTTATAAGAAAAGATTGATCATTCGCAAGAATAATAATCATCACCATGCCATTACTTTAATTGTGTTGGCGGAAAACGTTCTCTATAAACTGTACACTGCGGCGACGAAATAGAAACAACGTATCTTTTATACGAGAGCGGTCCATCTATACGTATTATATTGTTCTCCGTGTAATATTCGCATGGCACGCGTTTCTTGTAATGCGTGCGTGTGCGAACGTGGGTTACACGCGTGTATACAAAGGCACAACGGAGGCTGCCTATGGAGTGCAGTTATGAATGCAGGAAAGGGCGCGAAGGTCGGGGGTTGCACGTGGCAGGGCTGCCTTCGTATTTTGACAGCACGTCGACACAACGTTTCCGCCTTCGGTACGGAAGCGCCAACTTCCGAAGAGATTTATCGCGGAGGCACGTGAGCAAGGGACGATAATTGTCATGAACTTGGCCAGGGCGACATTTGAATCTTCTCCTCTCCGCCTCTCTAACGCTCTCCGCATCCCCCTCCCTGTTATCGTTCGCTGTGCAGCGTTCAAAGAAATAGAAATTGTTCCGGTATAAATAAGCACTTAACGTGTATGAACAAAATTTCATTAAAATGCATTCTAAAATAAAATCATATAGACAATTAATTAGATCATTTTAATAATTTGATGATTTTTATGAGTGCTGAAAAAAATAAATTCTATTCTACTCTAATAATTCTTTTTATAAAGTTTAAAATATTTAAGAAGAAAGTACAAAATGAAAAGAAAGAGAGATTATTTTTAAAACATTAAAATTATTTAAGTTATTAGCATACTATTATAATACCGTTAAATCTAACAATGTAAGCATTCGATGCGCCATTTAATAACAAGAAAGCTATTAATAATAAAGTACTTATTTGATTATTTAGCATTTGTTTTAAATAAATATACGCGTATAAAAACATATTTATTTGACATCTGCGTGTAATTACATTCTGACTCTATTGTGCTACTGGTGTCCGATGCATATGTATATCGAGGAATATTATCGCAATACGATACGGGTATTATGACTAATAACATAACGATACGTTTAGCGTAGCATATCGGTTTGACGTAAAAGTGTATTAGAATACAGCGATGGGCAAGTTAGGAAAAAAAGATGATGTCACCCTCTGCCGACCATATGTGACTTTCCAAAAATACGTAATGCTAATAGTAATTGATGGTCACGTTAGTGCGCCGTTTCCTAATTCGTGTCGTCCATGAAATATATCGAGTGTCCTGTGGAAACGGCGGCGGTACGCCAACAGCTGTTACGCGATAGATGCGACGTTGACTTACAATTCACATCTGGTTTACCGAAGACGACGACGACAACATTGCGCGGTATTAGAGAAGCATTAGAAGTTAGTCGACATTCTTTCACGCATTTCGCACATTCTTCCTATAGCTGTGAGACTGACAAGTGCGCGGTTAGTTAACAACTAATTAACTACTCGACGTCACGAAAGAAAGGAAGTCTGACAGGTTTAGTTGGAATTAATTTTATTATGAAACTAAATAGGTGTACAATGTTGATAGAATCATGCGTAATAAATAAAATCAATAAAATCTTATATACGAAATTCGGAATTTATATTTTTAAGCAAGTTGGTCCCATATAGGTAAATCGTATCTATTACAAGTAATACATATAAATATAATATTGTATTAAGAAAATTTAATAATATGTATAAATTAAAACGTAATAATTATTCTTAAATATGATGCGCTGTCATCAACTTTTACAGCATTTCACAATCAATAAAGGGAATTTACAGTGAATTAAAATGCCGAATGTGTCTCCCACACATGCCGATGGAAACGTAAAAATATATATGCTGACCCCTATATAAGTGCTCACGTACCCATAAACATGCGCACGTGTACGTTGACGTGCTTGTATATTAACGCATTCAAATGCATGTGTATCTGCCTATTCGTATATGTATGTATTCAGGAGTAGATATTATACATCCCCATGAGAAGATGCGGGCGAGTGACAACCATATGCATTGCGTTGAATCCATAATATCGCAATATGTGAATGTCGACAAGGCGGTCTCTGATGTAAAAAAAGAGATTGAAAGCCGAGCAGAGCTACGTCAACAGCTTCCATCCTTTTTCTTTTTTAGGGATAGCTATGTAAAGCTTGCTCGCATAACGGAGTGAGGTAGAATCAGATTTTATGTCCATTTGATTGAAAATCGAGGATTATTAAATGCTCGCTAATTTGATGGAAATCCAAATGAAACGGCAAATACCGCAATGCTGCACGAATTTTAAAGGCATTAATTGTTGCAATAAATATTTTAAAAGATTTTAATTTGTCATTATAGGAAAGGGAGGAACTTATCTTGCGTATAATAACGTTTTAATAAGCATGAGACATGTATCATTTGTATTTTGCATTCTCGTCTCGTCCCGAAGTATTATACATTCGAATCGTCGCTTGTTTCGATCAACAGCGATATCATCTATGATAAAAATAGAGCGTATAAGTTTTGAAAACGGATGCATTATATATTCACGTAGGTCAAAGAGTAATCTGGTGTTAGACCCTGATATCCTGCGCGATACAGATCTTATAAATATAAATGGTCTGATCACGAGTATCAATAATGTAGCCGATTTCGGTTAGCATAAAAGGTTGATTTTTAATAATCTATTTGTGACCTCGATATGTAAAAATGTTTCTATTGTATTTCGAGCTACTAATAACTTACATCACCTTCATATCACAACACAATCAACCGATATTTCATATATTGTACCTTAATTGCTTTGAGGTTGAAGTTGAAAACTGCAAATTATTCACTAAGACTGTACGATTATGAAACATAATTACATAATTAACATTTTCTATTTTACATACAGTAAATTTTATACTGAACTATTTAAATTGCTAATTTAAAAATGTGCGTGTATGTGTGTTGAATTATTTTTTTCAATCTATATTTAAAAGATGTGACATACCATATATAAAGTCATTCACAAATTAAAATATTTTTTTTTTAATATACATCAGTAAATTATAAATTCTATTAAAATTTCTCAATTGGTATATATACGTATATATGTCTATTTTTTTTATACTGACAGTTTTCCTCGAGCTTATACACTCTACATCACATGTTCGCTGCATTGTGCTCGTACGCTTTAAAAAAAACGGTCAAATTAGCTTTGCTAATTTCGATGTAAATGTAACATAACTTCATCCGTGGTCTCGCGCCTCAGCGCTACGGCGAGAAAGAGGTGGCCGTGCGCATATGAAGTGGGCGATAAAGGATCGCGGAGAAAGACGGGCGGCAAGAAAGTTACATATGTCGCGTAAAAATCAATTTATCGGCGTCGGATCTCGGGCATTGTTCTCAGTGCGTGAAGCGACGGGGTGGAGACGGGCGGGAAGAGGAAACGGCGTGGAAATGTAGACGCACCGTAAAAAATTCAAATGCACATGTGAACTAAGACACGCGTAGATATACCGAGTCAACACGCGCAAAACTGTGCGCGCGCGCGCTCGTCGATTGATACTCCGAGCACTCGCGCGACAGGAACGGCGAAAATAGCACAACAATCCCTTGGAGAGGGATACGTGTGTTTTCCGCAATTAGCACCTATACCGATAAGCGACGCACTCTCCGTCTGTGTCTCTTGGGTGCTGTCGAATATAAACCTCTGCTCGTTTTCGTGCGCACCTACGCACCTAAACGCACACCACACGCACGCATGTTAAGTCGTGTCGAAGCTTGGACGGTTTACAAGTATAATGAGACTTGTGAGCCGCATAACATTACGTCGCTGCTCTCTCTCTCTCTCTCTCTCTCTCTCTTGTTCGGGATATAGATTAACTGTTTACATGAGAAGTGCTCAGCAGGAATGGAGGAATCGACCAATTGTTATTGCAAGACGTTGCGTCCTACACATATAAGTTAATAAGGAGTACAATATATTCTATGCAGTACGCTCCCTTAATAAAAAGATTATATACATATATATTAATAAATTATAGTTCATTTTTAATGGCGGATAAGATAATTTTTACTTAATTCATTCATGGTAATAACTTGAAAATCATACTTTTTTTTAGTTATGTCATTTTTGAAACAAGAAGCTATAAATAAGACATGAACAATTTACTTTAATTATTTCTCTATCGTTTTTATTCAACCTTTAATACGTTTTTAAGTACAGTTTCATACAAAAAGATAATCATTGAGAGATCTAATGTGTTATTAATACTATTAATAGTAATCACTAATTACTAAAGAATAATTTTGGAGAGAGAGAATAATAATTCGACAATTTCAAGTTTTAAATTTATTTTTTTAATTAGACAATTTTACAAATCCAAATCATGTTCTCTGTGTACACAGATGTACACGCAATAAATGTGTATTCCTTTTTTTTTTTTTTTTTTGGAGTATATCTTCCCTCGTTCAACAAAAGTGCACAAACGGATGTAAATTTGAACGTTTCACTACAAACAGCTATCGGGTGTTTGATTTCCGGATATACGTATAATTCCAGATCTGAATTCGGCACTTCGGTTTACGGTACGATGAAATACAGCGTTCGTCGGTTGAGAATTCAAACGTCAGATTTTTCGATGCGAACGCCCTTGCACGTTGCGCGCTGCTCGTATCGATATCTGGGTGGAATTCATAAAATACGTATCATGTAGAGGCACGTCAAAGCGAGTCTCGCAAAAAGCATCGATAGACCATATCGTTTCAATCATCGATAACGCCCACGATAAAAAGATGCCGCGCTTCACTGGGCCATTGAGGGCTCATATGGATAACATGAAAGAAAAGTTGAGTTAAGTGGATTGGTCGAACGTGGCGCGGTGAGTGTCATGGTTTATGCAGCGGATATTCCCCGACACGCACAGAAGGTTGTGCGTACTTTATATATATTTTAATTTAAGTGATTTTATACATCACATGTAGAGAATATGTAGATAGATAGATATACAATTACGCACTATAATTTGTTAGCCTTTATTGTTCGTTTAGTAAGCAGTAATAGATAGTAATTTCACATAACAGAATATATAGATGGATTTATATAATTTTGTACCATAATTTGTCTCGTTATATTTACAATTAGTAATCAATGTCGGGACAAACATTAATATATTCTTAAAGAAGGATGGATAAAATTACCTATTATTTTCCGCTCAATTATTCATGCAAATTATCGTATTTGACTAGTTGTCTTAATTAAGACTCCGCTCACGTATCAAGCGCGACAAATTTAGCATCATATTACACGCGGAGTGCCGGAATACCAGTGAAGTCGCGTCCGAAACTTCGATGGGTTTTAATAAAATGCCGTGTCGAATGTCGCTGCACAATAACCGTAAAGGCACCTTGCACACGAGCTTGAATGCAGGGGTGGCCTCACCCTTCGCGTACACGTGCCCGCTACCCCACGCGTGCCATTTCTATTTCACTGAAGGGTACGATGGCTGTGAGGCAGAGCGGGAGCAGCTTTAGCAGAAGGAGCGGTTCGAAAAGGGTGCCCCCTGTACGATCCTATGCAGAGAACTGCTCTCTATACATATAACGGGCCTCCGCACGTGGACATTCTCAGCTTACCGAGACAAATCCGCGATCCTGCATGCATAAAGTATTAAGCTGTTGGAAATTTATGAAAATGCACGTAATTTTTCCAAGTCGGTCTCTGACACCCCTTTTCTCTCAAGCCGCTTAATCTCACTTTATGAATGTTCCATGAAGAATCTACTAAATTAAACGTTTAATTCATTTGAGAAATCGTGTGTGCTTAACTTGATTGCGATAACTGTAATAATATAATTATATTAAATAATTCAATGATAATTAAGAATGATAATTAAAAATGTTTCAACATTATTTTAAAATAATTAGATTTTAATATAAATTTATATTTTATATATATCAGTATTATAGTTTATCGAAATTAGATTATTTCTATTATTTCAGTCTGCAAGTATTTTGCAAAAAATTTACAAACAAACAGTAGATATTTATGTAGCCTTTGTTTGCAAATATTCGTTTCACAATTTCTTTGTTAAATTTTACTTTTGAAAAATATTTAATATTACTAGTAATAATATACAGAGTAAGTAAAAATTCTGAAACTGGTGAAGTATATCAAAAACGAGACAAAAGATAAAACATTTCTTACAAAAGTTGTAGGATTTTAATAAATGCTTTAAGTAGAGCGATGCTTATTTAACCAGAAGCACAAGTATGGAAATTAGTTTTAAAATCAACTTTAGAATTTTAAATGAAAATCCCCACTTTGTTTCAATTCATATCCTGAAAACTACATAATCAAAAAAAGTCTCATTGTTTTGAAAAGATCTCGATGTCAGCTATAAAAGAATATTGAATATAAAAGGTGAGTTTTCATTTGAAATTTTCAAGTTAACCTTGAAAATTCCCGCATACTTGCGTTTCAATTCAAATAAATATCCCTGCTCGATGCGCTTATTAAAATCGTACAATTTTTGTAAAAAATTTTTTTTTAATATTTTTTTCTCAAGTATTTTTTTGGAACTTTTTGTTTACCCTGTACAATACATAATACATGTAAAAATCGTATATTATACGTTTTTTTAAATATACGAATAAAGGAATAAATATCAGCGCGAAATCGTGTGGACAAAACGCTCGTGAAAAATGAGCATTATGCGATAAGTTTATTTGGAATACCTTATCGCGACTGTAAGCGAGACGCCCCCAAACATATTTCATCCATCCGTTCACTCTCGGTCCCTCTATACTTACCCCAATATTGAAACAGGAGTCGGATCTTAGCGCGGGCCCCGGGGGACAAGCGTGGACGCGTTTATATTCGCACTCTCTCGAGCACCCTTGCTATTCTAAAACGGGTTTCAAAAAGGGTACTGGTATAACTTCGAAGCCTCTTATCAAAATAATGGTTACATCTTCATAAATATTTGACCATTCGTTTTATTGGAGGCTCGCGATTGTCGGCAGATCAGTATGGAAATAAGCGAGCAGATGAAGGGGAGACTCAAAACATTTACTCCGCGCGAATTAAAATTTAAAAGCACCAATCGAACTTAAAATCGTGAATACACTATTTCAACTTCATTTATTAAAGTTTAGTATTTTTATCGATCGTATAATTAATGGTACTTTATTAGCTATATTTCTTGATAAACTATAGAGATGTTATAATATAATATGTATCATGCGATCTACTTTAAGATTTTACTAGTCAATGTTGGTACAGAAGTAAGAAAAAGAAAATATATATAATAGTTGATTTTCAAATTAATATTTTTGAACAGGTCTGTCAGTGAAAATTTTATTTTCAATTCTATAAGGGATATTAATTAATTATTATTATTAATAATTATGTTCACGTGAAAGATATTTGTGTCAAGAATATGATAATACAGTACATCTATATATAATCAATATAAAATTTATTTAAATTAATTAACAAATAACTAATATATAATTTAAAAAATAAAAAATAAAAAGAAGGCTCAATATGTATAAAACAATATAAAAATATAACAAGGGCGTAGAGCGAAATTAATTTAACGAATTATTTTAATTAATATATTAATACAACGTCAGACGTTTCGACTCCGATCGGGTCGAATATATATTTTCTATATATTCGACCCTATTTTCTATATTTTCGAACTAATATATATTTTCAAGTCGAGTAAATATATACTAAGAACATTACAATTTAAAGAACAATATGTGTCGACATATATCTGTTGAAGAATGCTCATTGGCATTCCAAGCTTTGGACTGTGATACTTGAGTTTCATTAGCACAACTCGCATTTTCGCCACTATTTATAAATGTAAATTACTACAGATTTCGATGACCTCTTAGAATTAGTATATTTAATTCTGTCTCCCAACTGTCTTCTCTGTTTTCATCTTTATATGCAGAATCATTGGAAGTGTTCTTATATATTTTTTATACGCGTAGGACAGAGGAGTGCTCGCCTTTTCTGAATTGTCGAGAAGAAATAATTAACTTGTGAAAATTATTGGTTGCGTTCTGCTGAACTTCAGCAGAAAAAGCAGCCTTACAATTATTTTGCAGATGTGACAAAATTATTTAATATGGTTTATACATTTCTATGTATATTTCTAGATGTAGTAAAGAACTAAGAAAAAGTCACTAACCATTCCTTATTTAGAGGCCTATTCTATAATTCTGTTACAATTACAATACATATTGTTAACATAATAGGTCCCAGATTCTTTAATAGCTTTACTGACAAGCAGCGATTTTTCGATAAGAACTTACAGGTATTGTCATTATTAGCACTTAACCTTTTTATCATGTTGGATATAACATTTAGCTTTGGCTTTAACATATAGATATATTTTGAGTTTTATGTGAAGGTAAATTTTTGCTCCCGCCTGACTGAAATCCTCCCAATACGTCTGTAATATGTTTTATTTTCTCTTCTGTATATTCATTTTCTACTTACCCGGTAAACACTAACTATTAATTACATTATATCAATAGCATAATTTTTCAACAATCTAAATGTAATACTACACGTTGTAAGTAGCAATTATATTGTTGAGTAGGAAATTATAACATTGATATTACTATTAGTTAACGTTTACTGGGCAAGTACGTAAGAATTTCTTCAACGTGATTGTTTCAACGAATAATCGTTCACTCTCATTTTCTCGTTTCTCGTTTAGTAACGTGTTGCGTTCAGTAAAGTATCCTTTTACCCGCTCGAAGAGCTAAAGCGGCTAAAGGCGTCAAAAGTCTCTGCAGCGATTTTTTGCCGTTACCGACACTGGAGAGTCACTAGAGCCGAAGAGCGTGGGTGTCTGGGTGGAAGAGAGCACGGTAAGTGCACGCGGGTGTGTAAACATTTCAAATTAGTATTCAGATGCGCAGCTGTTGACTGCTCGACGGTCGCTCGCTTTCGAGGGCTTCTGAGGCTTCGTTTAATTGTAAGAAGGCAGATGCCCACCTCTTCCTCTCTCCATCGTCTCCGTCGCGTCCACCTTTCGCGCGACTTTCTTCCGTCTCTCGACTTCTCTACGAGACGTCGTCGTCGCCCTTTTCATTCAGACGGCCAGCCACCCTCGTGCACTTTTGACCCTACGGTTGACCGGTCCTCATGTATGGTTTCTTCTGGACTGACGTTTATACACCCGGACAGAAATACGTGAGCGCGTGCGAGGTATTTTAGGAAAAACGTGTATCTTGTCACAAACGCGCGTGCGAGATGTTTTGTATTCTAGCGACCAGTAGCGTGTTAGAGTTCGCAATGTTACTTCATTGTTATGGTAATTTTAAATGTTTCCAATACTGTTTTAAAATTACAAATTCAACAGTTTTGCAAAATCAAAAGTATTATTTATGTAAATGTACAGATTGTTTATAAATTAGCTTGTGATATATATATATATATATATATATACGTATAATTAAAAAGAGAATAGATAATTCCTAATAAAAGGAAAATAAAAGTTAATGTAAATTCTTTATATGAGGTTCTTTTTAGTATCATCAATTCTTCTTGTAAGACTTAACTAATCTTAAATTAAATGCAACTTAAGAAATCAGGTTTAAGAAATGAATGGCTATTTATTCATTTATTATAAAATATGCTTGTCATAAGGTTTGTGTGTTGTGTTATTACTCATAATTTTTAAATGTATAAATATATACCGCGCGCGTGATCAAAATATGGAGCGAATAATTTGGCCCAATTATTTTTTAGTATATTCGTCGAAAATTCAACCTGTTAGAGCATTCGAACATGAAAAAAAACTCTCACTATAATTGGCAGCGATTAATAGAGAAGCAATTTCGTCTCTCGACGTGTCGTGTGACAGCGTGGAATTAAAGTTGTCGAGGTATAATGACGAGAACATTATATGAATTGCGGATCAATCAGATAGACAGGCCTGCAATTAGAATATTAAAACGAAATGAAAATGGGAACGTTCGATCGGTTTTGACCAATAGTCGGTAATCTGGCGATTCATAACCTGTAGTTATATCAATCAGACCGAACCTGGTCTGCTGTAACGAAGAACAGACCAAAGTAGTAAATATTAAAACTACCATGCATTTATTTTTAAAAAGTTTTTCTTATAAAATTACTATTATCGCATACAAAGTATACAGTGCAATGTTAATTTAATTATTTATAATTGAGTAACTTGAAATGTAAAAAAAAAACATCAATTTTAAAGAAAATGTTAAAAGATTGTTAAATCACGATATGAATTTCTAATATATATATTGACGAAATTATTTATTATTTATTTCAACACAAAATAGTACCATGAATTAATCTTTATGTAAAAGTTTAAATTCAAAACGCGTGACGAATTAAATAGGTGATGATACTCAACAGATTCATATCCTCATTACAGTGTGTGGTCTGCGTGAAATGAGAGGAACAGTATACGATCATTAATCTGTCAAGAATGCCATGTTATGACATTTTATAAACGAAGTAAAATCTGATTAATCGCAGCCATACGGTGGCGCACCTTTAAGTAAACGGTCGTTATTAACTTAATAAATTTGCTAGGAACAATAAACTTCGTCGAATTGGACCTCATTTCGTCCTTGATTAGTTAAATATAGAGCTAAGCATATACATATATCCGGTCATCCGTCATGTAATAGCTTACGTAGAACAGTAAATTATAATGTTCAAAAAATAACATATGAAGAAAGCCAGAGAAGTCGGAGCTCAATTTATAATTAGCTCTAAATCTGCATCGAGATAATCTTTACGTGTTGCGCGTTTGAAAGAAAACAAACGAGAGCGCGCGAGTTCGTACGATACCGATTATCATTGTTTACGATCAAAATTAATTAAAAAGCAATACGCCTCTCGTATTATAAAATGTATTTATTTAATGTAAATACACAGGTAACCAACATCAAATTTGTCAAGAAATTTTTCTCTAAACTATTATGCAATATTTCTGAGACTCGTATGTGTACATACAAGTCGACAAAGTCTGGTATAAAAGTATCTAAAAAAACCTACATATTTCTTGTTACATTTTTTATGTATTTTTTTATCAGATAACGCTTAGGAGTGAAGATCCAACTATCGAATGAAGAAGTTCGGAGGTGTACGTCTCGCAGTTTCGTTGCTGTTCTCTAACCTTTACGTCCATCGCGCGATAAGATCGCCGGAAGATCATAGATCAAACACGTAAACGCACACCTTGTGTGGCTTGACGCCGTCTTGCCGCTTATTATACATTCGTAGTACGATAAGAGCTTACGGTAGTTACACCGCTAAGGGTAGATACGCACTGTTATAAATGTCAGTATTATACGGAGCATCTCTCGGAAAATCTTGCTAGAGAATTGCTGATACTTACTCGTTGCATATGTACGGCATGTGTCAATCCTCGTTCTGCGGTTTAATAGCGAAACGTACATATAAGTAACTTATCTATACGGTAGCGGTAGATAATTGGATGAGTGTGCAACGAAGCGTAACTACTTTATTAAGTAGCGCATTGTCGGACAGTAAGCATTATTAATGGTAAATAATGATACTTTAATGATAGCGATTGTAGATAGGAGTTAGTAAATAATTTATCAGTTTAAGCAATTACGATATTTACTAAGTGTAATTGTTGAGTTACATTCGTTAGAGATAGGCCGTGGGAAAGTCTAAAATAACTTTAACTAGAGAGAAAAATATCTAATTAAAAATGGACGAACATTCTAATTATATCAATCAGAATTCTGGTTACCTCAACTAGAATTTAGTAAAATTATAACCAAAAAATTCTGATTCGTTCACTTTTAATCAGAATTTCAATTAATCCAATCAGATATTTTTCTTAGTATAATACAAAACGAAAAAAAAATGCAAACAGCACTAAATTTTCTTAAATTGAAAATGCAAGTAAGTAATAAAATAATTTTCAATGAATTTTGGAAGTAAAATATTAATTCAATCAATATAATAAACGTAAATGAATTTACTTGTTCATTAATGCCGTTGTGCATCTTTCTAGGTATTTATCATTTTTTAATTGTTTGCCAATTAACACTGAGCTGTGCCAATTTAGCCGGCAGCGATGGAACATATTGCGTCAGAAGTAAGGGGAAAGGAGTCGGTTTAAGCCTGATCGTAGCTAGAACGGAAAAGAAGCCACGGGTGGCGCAGCCTGATAACATCGAAACCGATCCTCTCTCATCCACCTCTTAAGTTAGGTAGTTCTCACTGTACCTAACGCATGCAGATCCCTGCGGCCAGAACAACTCTATGGCACCAAACCGAGGCATTGTTGTTCCAGGTGCCATTACGGCAACCTGCTTATACACATATACACCCGCCTGTTGCAAAAGGTGAAAGCCGTACGGAAGCGAATAACTCGCCTGCAAATGGTAATGCAAATGGATGAACATTTCAGGCATTGCTTTATCATAAGCCGAATCGGTAGCAATAATCGCGTTACACAAATCGAATTAAACGAGATAAATATCTTATGCATGTTTGTCGAATTTATGGTAAATTAAAAATATTAGACGTGCAGTGAGAAAAAAAATTGAGTTCAGAAGCAAATGTTATTTATATTTTTTCGATATTAATTGATTATTAAAAAAATTGATTGTAACGGAATGAATATTTTTGTAAAATATTTTCATTAATTGTAAAAAAAATAGACAGTTCATTTATTACACATCAAATAAACTGCCTATTTTATTTTCTAGTCTGTTTATTTTTAACCAAACATTTTTCTCAGAAATAAATTTTTATTTAGCTACCTATATTTAAATTAAAATTTATTTCAGTAAAATAAACATTATATCTCATATAAATATTCCAAATAAATTTTTAGGTATCTTTTTCTATATGCATCAAATGTGATATTCACATACAATGCACACGTTTGAATTAGCTTTAATTAAAAATCAAAACTTCCAAATTTTTGCAACTCAATAAGTATTGAATAAAGCATTGCAAAATGTAGAATTAAATATGAATTGAATTCATCGTCAAATGGAGAAGTAAAGGAAATATTTCTGAGTAGTTTATTCGAATTGTATGATTTAAATCTGGGCAATTCGCGTGGTTCGTAATTCATATAAAGCTGATGCGGATCTACAGTGAAAACAGCGCATATTGGTGTGAATATGAGCGGATATACGATATTCTTCTTCCCGTCCTCATAAAACTGATATTCTGATGGGAACGTCGAGGTAGGACGTGACAGGAAAGGGGTCCACCGCAGCTATCATAATACCGAGATACTCGGAACATGGATCTCGTGTTTATGATGCGTCATCTACGGCATCCTCAAGTTGATTGGGTCAGCTCTGGTTACCAGATAGTTCATGACAATACAACTGAGTTTTACATGAAAACAGAATATACAAATTTATTATTGCTGGCCCAAAAATAAATTTAACGAAACAAAACAGACACATTTAAGCTTCTCGATCTCTACTTTGTTTCGCAAAATTACGAAGAAGAAAGTTTATACACATGATGTTGTTGTAATTTGGTAGGCCTAAAGGATATTAAGGCTTATAACAGAGTCTGGTCATGAATGATTTTGTCAAAATCCTACGAAAGAGAAATATATGTATATTTTTTTTTTACAAAATTGCTCGTGGACAGACTCTGGTATGATAGAGTCTCTAGTTAAGCCTCCTAACTTATTGTGACTTTGTATGAATAACACATACCTAATCTGCACATTCTTTAAATATTAATTTAAGATAGTTCAGGACTAAGCTTCTCGATTAGAGGTGGAGCATTCCAGGCAGAACAAGCATCGCCTTATGTCCAGTCTTATTTTGTTCTTGATGCGATCGGCGGCGCGGTTACGTAGTATACGTACGCTATTAACGCCGCGGTTGCGTTGCGGTTAAGGACGCGTGTATGCGCGCAGGAAGTTACTTATCTTGACTTTACCCGATGCTAACACCTCAGTGATATATTATTTAAGAGTGTTATGCTAATACGTGTAAGCGGGCATTACTTCTGGTTCATGCGTCAAAAAAAGATAGAAACTATAGCACAAGATAAGGAACGTCGAAAGACCGCGCGTGATTTACAATGCTTATTCAATTATCTTCATTTGCAGGGCGTATCTTAATAAAGATATCTGATCACAAGCTTCATACACAAAGGCAGAATGACAACGGCACTAATTTTATTAATTAATTTCTGGTCCGATTTAAGCAAAGAAATCTCAAGCACACGCAGGATTTTCCCGTAAAATTTCCGCACGACCAATTATGTTAAAATATATAGATAAAAAGATGAGAATCTTTCGGTTGTATCCAAGAGAGAATTTATTGCCTCATTTATCGGGTCGGCCATTCGTCGCACGTTTTACTTGACGGTTACGCTTGAGAGGCGTCTGACGATCGCGCCTCTCTGAGAGAACCAAGTCCTTAATAAGCGAACTTCCTGGAACGCGATGAAAAATATGTTTTTGCAGGCACGCACGATACGTGTCGCGATTTTATTATACCCGCCGCTTACCGACGCTCACCCACGCGCACCTCCAACTGTGGAAAAGCATGGAAACGATACATTGATGTATCCTATATATAAATATTATATATCATAATTATTACATTATTAATTTTATAAATATTGTTTAAAAGAAGAGGCTAGATTTTATCCATTATGTTTCTAAAATAGCTAAAAAACATTTTGTTGTTCTTACGCTATTAAATGTATCAGATACAACAGGAAATATACACACAGAAAAAATATTACTGTATATGTGTGCTAAAATTTTGTTTTAGTAACTACTAAAACAATTTAACTGTTAGAGATACACATTCAAAAATAATCTTGTTAGGCTATCAAAATAAATATGTAGAACTTACAGAATGAACAGCCTATACATAATTATTTTGATGGTCTAAAAAATTATCTTCGAATCTAGTATCTAAATTTGTAGATACTCCAACAAAACCGTGTTCCTTTTGTATAGATACACAAAAATAAAATTACAACTGAATTTATCTTCGTTACTTTTTTATACGGCTCGTAATATCTCGAGATATCAATCACACTGTGATACGAATAACGATTATGGCTAATGCGTGGGCATGATATTATAAGATCTTGTAATTGTGAAAATAATGTTCTTCCCCGTTGCGCTCACATGAACGTATTATTATAGCGTAGCGAGGCCGAAGCAAACATTCTGTAAAAGCGGTCAAATCGCTCGCTTCCGTTTAGTCTTTGGACAGGCGACAGGTCAGCGGATAAGGTAGGGCCGACGTTTATGAACCTGCTGCACCTCTGCGTATCTAGTTGATGTACATATACCTTGACAGGTAACTCAATTTTCGAATCAGTTTACATGTGTTGAGTGATTAATCCTTTAACTGCGGCACGTAAAACTATTTCCGTTCAAAGTCAAATAGAAACACACACTCCAATTAAGATAAGTTTAACATTTCTTTATAATAATGATATACAATTATTATTTATGTAAAATTAGTGTAATTTATTATAGAATATCATTCGTTAAGTTGTCATAGACATGAATATATGTACAATAACAATAAAACAAGACATTATAACAACATATATGTATATAATATATCAATATGACACGTTTAGCTACTTGCTGTTAATGTTGTTCCCGCGCGATAAGAGATTCAACGGATTTAAGCAAGGGTGTAAAAGAAACATAAAGAAATATTGCTCAAAGTCGAATAAGCAGCTGGGTCGCCTCTGGGGCATCGAGGGCGAGCGAGCTAGCAACGTTGAACCGCGATAAAATTCGAGACTGCACGTGCTCGCACAAATCGAGCCACGATCCTCTCTCTAATTCATATTCTTGCACCTGACTGACCTCTTATTCTCCTGCGGATCTCATTTAACACCCCCGCGGGCAAGCGGTCTCTCTCACTGGCTCCACACCATCGCGGTCATCACCTGCGCCGTTCGTGCCCGGCGTGGTTTTTTCTTTTCGGGGGCACGTGCCCTTTGCCTCGAGTTTATAGGCGAGTCGCTAATTTCACCTTGAATATTATTAATACTATATAGTGTCATTCGAGTGGGCCATACAGACGGTTGGACTTTACATTTGGGCAATGTCCTGCCGCGGACACGTGTCTCTGTCTACGTGACTATGCGGGATAAAACTGTCGTACCTGCTGTGCATCTTTTCTTCGAGAAATTAAGAGTCGGACTAGAGAAGACGGTCGCGCGCGTGGTCGGGTTTCAATTATATTTCACAGCGTAATTTTATTTGGAACGAAATAGGGGAGGATAACATATTCTAAAAGTAAGAAATTCAAATGTATAGAGATTAATCTCGCAATCATCATGACATAAGATCAGCAAAGCTGCATTGAAACAAAGGCCTGTGGTATTCGTCAGACGTACAGTTTGCTCGGAATAAATTTGTCGACGTTGCTTAAGGGGAAATGCAGAATTTGAAATGTAATGCTCTCTATCTCATTTTAAATAATTGCCAGGTAAAACTAACCGAGAGCCCCGTTTTAAAGCGTATAATTGGTCGGTTTTAATTCACGCGCATTTGCTTCATTTGGATTGAAGTTATGATTTTTTAAGTGATCGAGTGATTTTACACGCGGTACCACCATTTTTAATACAAAATTATATACAAAAATAATTATTTTCGACATACAAATTTTTTTTTCTTGAAATTGAAGAATTAATGAAGGTCCATGAATTTTTGCAGATTTTTTAAAGCCCTTTAACATGTCTAAAAAACGCCGAGACACGAATGGCCCACGTTAGACCATTAAAGGTGCCGAAAAAACGTTAGACTAGTAAGGGTTAACTTTATTTCGCGTTTTTACGATTACAGGAAAATCTCTTTCTCCGCGTGTAACCTGCGGCGGTTAATAGATGATAGACCATAAATCGTACGCACATTTTAGAGCCTCGTTTCAAATATATATACGGATGCGCACGCCAAGAGCGGCCTACTCCCATTTCCGGACGTGTCGCATTTCACGCTGTTGACTTTCGAAATACGTTAAAAATGTACGGCTAATTAATAATCATGCCGGAATACCTGGAACACCGATTGCCACTTCAACTTATTCTCATTCTTCGTTTATTTCTTCCTACGTATCCTCGACGGTCATAGCGACAATTTAATTGTTTCGCAGGGTACTCGTAGAAGTCGTGGAGAACTTTACGGTAGGACAGGTGAAGTTGTAACGCGCTAAACAGGAAGTGACCCTTAGGTTGTTTGCATACCTGTATTAATGCGTACGTGTCGGAAACGAAAAAGTACTACTTAGAATCGAGAAATCCCTACAAACGACTCATAAAAAAAGAAACAAGTAAGTGTTTAGACAATGAAAAGCGATTCGCCGAAGTATTTTTGAAGTTAAAAGGCAAAATTGCATTTTCTTATATTAATTTCGGCATGTCGTATCCAATAGCACTAGGAAATACTAAAGAACGAACATTAAGGAGCAAATTGTGATGAAAAAAATTGTATAATATAGAGCGTAATACAACCGTAATATAATGAATAGCCTAGAATCCAATCGTGCGACATGATTGAAACAATATCTTCATAGTGCTCGATTTGTCCGGAATATCCGGTGTCTCGCGGATGTACGGTTCTATAAAAGAGTGTATACATATAGACGGGCATAGGAAACATCGCATTAAAAAAGTCAAGTGGTGAAAGAACAATGACTGCGACACGGTTTATGCATTAGATCCACATGTTCTTCATTAACGACAATAAGATACTGTACCGGAAACGGTTCCGTTTCCTTCGAAGAACATCGACAACTCAATAGTCATTCTTTGATAAACAACGAGTTATGGAAGTGAAATTGAGTAATCAACAATCTACTTATAAATAAATCGGTATTATTATACTAATATTGTATTTATGTCGATAATATTAATAAACGTCAATTGTGCGTATAACTATATTTTCTCCGTATGCAATACAATTTATGACAACATTAGAATATGCATTTAAAATTGCCAGTTTGTAAATATATATATCACGATTTATTCGAGCATATTGAAATTCGTATTTTTAAACAAAGAGGAATGACAAGCGCCCAGTTTCTTGGTTTACGGCGTTTACACATCGACGTACTACGTCACGTAATATTAGTGCGATATTAAAACCATAAATAAGACAGTTTCTCTGTATATGGAGCGGAAGCACGAAACGCGTATGCTGAATGGAAGACCGGAATTGACAAAGTGCTTCGTACGTATCATCCGATATTGGTCACGCGAAAAGGAGAACAGTAAAAAGAATCGCGTAGAAGGAATGGCCAGCAATCTTGATATAAGTAATGCATTTCTTTTATATCTCTGCGAGATAAAGAATAATGGATGGGGATAGGTCACGCCGCGTGGATAATATGATATCCGGCACTCTCGCGAGAAGTTTGCGGGGATGACGATAATAATAATCCAATGTGGACCGTCCGAGCTGGGAGGATGTATGACCTTAGCGAGTTTCCGAAATTGAAGGATCGGCCAGTGCCATAAAGATTTTTATCGTCGCCAGATAAACAAATCGCAGCAGCATCGATCTTTGCTAATGTGACAAAAATATCATGCCGCGAATCCTTCGTTACAAACGTAATGATATGGTACCGAATTTCAGATAATTGTGTATTTTATATACAAATTCGTAAAATAAAAACGTTTAAAAATAATTAAATTTTTATATTTCTTTTCAATTTTATCGAAAATTTTTATTTACGTAACGCTACCGAGTAGCCTTATAATAAAACAAAAAAAATTTAATTATACAAACATTATAAATACTTTATTCATTAATATCAATAGAAAAACATCTGCTGTCTTAAATATGGCAATACTTATAAGAGCGTGATAATTATTTTTAATTGGGACACAATATTTGCATTAAGAATCAAATCTGTCGATGACCATTTAAATGGAGTATCTAGAAATGAGTCACAGGTACTCTTAAATTGAAGAAACGTTTTATTAATACCAATTCTGTTTTATTAATACCAATATGATTATTTTAATATGCATATCATGCGAGATGTCACCGAAAGATTAGTTCATACTCGTTTCTTTTGATACATATTTAATTAAATATAATGCACGCATACGGGAATTATCTATAACTTCTATCATCGTTACGTAAAGAACAGCAGATGTGGAAAATTAAAATGAATATATCACTAAGAAGATATTATAATTATATGTACCTAGTATAATGTTACAAATAATAACAATGAAATAAAGAAGAAAAGCGTGAACTGTAATTAATTGTGCAGATGATTAAAAAAAATATGTGAGATACGATAAAACAAAGGTAGGCAAAGTCGATTCTGTCTTATAATAATAAAAATAAATAATAAACATTATTTTAATTAATTAATTTGTTGATTAGTCAAACCTTTTTCTCGTAACTATTTTATAAAAGGAGTTATTAGTCCTTTTGTGTGCAAAAATATTTGAAATAAGTAATCTTTTCGATAATAACGAAAAATACGTTGAAAAAAACTTTGAATTATACAGTATATTGAAATAATATTTTGCCTCTTGCATCTCACACGAATTCATCTTTCGTAAGATATGAGTTGGAGAAGCAGAGAACTGACATATGGTAGGCTCTACGCCAATATCACCCTGGACTTGATGGAGTACTTGGGGAGATTCGCTTAGAGTCTATGCTCCAGAACCCGTCCGAACGTCTGACCACCGTCCGCCGTGCTTGCTCGCCCCCGAATAAAGCGGCTTTCTTTTCCCCGTGCACGCTTCTTATCGAAGAAATATCATTTTATTTCATTTATGGCCTCGACGTCAAAGAGGGATTTCGCCTTCGTCTGACTTCTCTATATTTTTATAAGGATTTCGAAACTCAATCATATATATATTTTGTGATGATTTAAACCTATATCTATATCTTAATTTACATATATTCATCTAAAAATTAAACTATCAAATTTCGGGGCAATTAAATAATTTCATAGATTTTATTATAAATTATGCTTTTAAAAGGTAATGAATAATGTTTTAAAATTATAAGTCAGTTATTGATTATTTTATTTCTCTCTCTTCCCTCTTAATAATAATATTTTCCTTTTTCCCTCTTTCTTTTCTTTTCATGTATGTACATATATATTTTTAAATTAATATAAATATTTAATGTATTGACATAATATTAAGATATTTATAATTAAAATCATTATAATGTATAACGCTTACTCTATTTTAAATAATAAATTCTATTATAAAATCACAAATGAAAAAATATTCATCTATAATTACGAGTGTTGTGTCTCGTATAATAAATATAATATAAAAACTTTAAATTTTTCCAAAGATATATTTGTTCTTGAAAGATCGCTCGAAATTTAAGTCGACACATCAAACAGTTTCGATCAAGCGCAGTGAGATCATGATCCAAGAAATCGCGAGACGAGTGATGGCGCAAATCAAATAGTCCAAATACCGATTCAATATTGGCACAATATCGATCGGTATTCCGTGTGATTTTATCGTGCATTCAGTCTCGTATCGACTTAAATAGGAACATATCGACTTTTATAGGAATTCCATCGTCGTCGCACGAAATGCTCCACCTTCCCGCCTCCCCTTTCGCGCGCATGAACGCGGAGAAACGTCAAAATTGATATTCTTCGCTCGCCTCGAGAACTGGCGCGCATAAACCCAGAATCCGATATTTCACGTGCCATATTCTCCCAACCTACTATCACCAACACCGATTCCATACGTGCGTGGCACACGTGAGACACACACCGACACCGTCGAGTGTGCAACGCGTTCTTTCTCCGCGCCATGATCCGTGCCGGATAGAACGTGCGAGTTTGGAAGCTACATCCACGATGGGATATTTCGCCAGAGGCGCTCACGTACCATATGCGATTTCCTATTCGCCATATAAGCGTGCACAAATCTTACTTCGATTCGTCATATTTCTAAAAAAAAAAAAAAAGCAAATATACACGAAAACGATTTTGCTGAAGAATTTAAAAATGTATAATAGCTATAATAGATATAAATGTAAAAATAATTTTTTTAGACTATTAAAATAACTATATATGACGTTTAAGAATAATGAACAATGCTGCAAAATGTTTTGACATTTTAGTAACCCACTCGGGTGCCCTACATAATTATTTTAATAATTTAATAAAATTACTTTTAAATAAGAGAGAGTATAAATTTTTAGAAACCAGCAAAACCTTCTTTCTCTGCATTAATAATGTGATAATGTGTGTCAGATGTAAAACGAAACATAGATAATACTGATGAGGCAAGTTAGAGAAAATATTTCTAATTGTGATACAAAATTATAAATTATTTTAAAAAATCCAGATAAAATAATAATTATTATTTAAAAACGATTTATATATGTAATGCCTTTAAAAACTTAAACAGAAAGAAAACAAAAAAATTATTTTTCCCATAAATAAATTATAGAAAAATAGATTGCAATGATAGGTATGTCATAATCTCAGAATGCGTTCGTAAAAAATTGAAACATGAAAGAATTTATATCGATTTCCATTTTTGACGAATTTTGGAAGGAGAAACTGTCACGCGCGATTGATTTAAATCGAGTCGATTGCTCGTTAAATCGAAGTCGAGAGCGATCGACGTTCCTGCTAGTGACGTGCATAGCACACGTAGGACAAGCATATCCGCGAGGTGACAGGGAAATATGGCGCGAGCGCAAACTTCCATGTACATTTCCACTCGACTCGATTAGGTCAAATCGTTTGTAATGTCGAAGCCCGGTTGGGCTCATTCCACATTCTACGAGGTGCACGCTTTCGATATTTCTCGGTTTCCGCTTACCAAACCATCGTCGATTGAGCACCCCTCTCGTCTTACTGAAAATCAGTTTCGTATCGTATTCGGTTACCCCTCCTAAATCCGGCAGGCATATAGGTGGGCGAGTTAGCCGGCCTGAAGCGGCTGAGCCTGCCGGCTTTCTTATTGATGTCTTTTGGGGAAAAGTTTGAGAGGTTGTTTCTACGGCGGACTATAAAGTGACACTTCCCGTTTGCAAACGTAAACTTGTTCGCGGTTGATAGAACGAATATTACGAGGTACACACATATCCGGGCCCGGCGAGGAGGGAGGCGAAGAAGGAAGATGAAGGATGCGAGAGGGGGAAACGAAACGACGAGTGGATATGCGGGCTTTACCCATGGGAGTATTACGGATTCAAGGTGAGTAGAGGTCTCACGGAGTAACCCGAGACATCAGCGGAGTAATATTTCCATATTCTGATATCGAATAAATGGATCGTTGCCGCGCACACGACGCAGGCATAAATTCTCAGCAGACCTATCATGCATCACGGACCGGCAGAAAGACCCGCCGTGGCTGCCGCCATGGCTCTATGGCTATCGTACGAGGTGTGTCGAGAGTGCCGTCCTTCCATGCATTCGCTTCTTACGGACTTGTCATTCGTACTTTTTCACGTGGACAGTCGAACGAGAGTAATCCAGATAGTTCGATACACACCGCGCGCTCTGCCTTCGCGTTCCGGGAGTTGCACTCTGAAGAATCTTATTTTTGCAGGATCACGAAACACGTGAATTGTATTATGTTAATAGCCCTCCACCATTCGTACTCCGCATTCTTATTTATATAATCTTATCTTGTTCAAGAAAGTCTGATCCGTTTGGAACGCGCACACGCTCACGGAGAATTATCCGACCAGAGAGAGAGATATATATGTTAATTTTTATTCTTGTTTATATAAATCAACATATTATTTTCGTAATATTTTTCAAATTGTGATTAACATAAAATTAATACAAATTAATATTAAACTATTGCTTATGACCTTTGCGCTAAAGAATGCTAAAAATCCAGGTTCGATTCTCGGCCAAATTTATCGCGATAAAATCATTACGGATTCTTTAATACTCTAAATCTTTATTTTAAATGCCTATAAGCAGCAAATTGGAAATTGCTAAGCAATTGGATTTATGATATTACTATTGTTGTTCAATCGGTTTGCATTCAAGACGAAAAAGTCAATTTAAATGACTATACAATATTAGTTCATAGAAATCTAGTTTGACCGTTAAACTTGCTTTCCCTTCTTGTTTTGTGTTCACATGTACGGTAATGTATATAGAAACCCTTTGTTTAAACTATTATTGTATACAATACATTTGTTAATTGATATCAGTGCGTGTCAATCATATGGCAAAAAGATGTCATGAATTAATTTTGTTTTCGACCTTTTTTCTCTCAGATCCATTACTTTACAGAAATCTCTCTATTACCACTTTTTTTATTTGACATATTTCACTCTGTTCTTTTATTCTCTTTCTTTCTTTCTCTGCGTTTTCCTCTTGAGACTTCTATCATTTCCTTAGAGCGTGCGAGCATTTCAGCTCTTAGCCACGTAGCGTGCATACTTACATTCTTATGTCCAGTTGGCCGCGATGTGTTTAACATGTCGCTCTCTGTTACCGGCCAAGCAATTCTCCATGACTATGCACAATCCACGATTAGACTTCCTTTAACGTAATGAGACAAGATTTCCAGTCGATCGATGCAATAGACTTAATTTGTACAACCTCTTATTTTTTAAATCGCAATGTCGTTCGTTAAGTTCATTCTTCGTCGTATAATAGTTTGTTTATAAGAGTTTATCTCGAGCGTCGGGCAGATTTTCTAAATTTTGATAAATTAATTCACGTATCTCATTTATGTTTTAGAAATAAATGTACAACTTTTTAATAAATACGACAAGACATTTCGTTATCATACGCGGTTCGTTTAATTTTATTCATATATCATATATTATATATGATTAACAGACCTTTTTTTAAACACTGTATAAAAATTAATAATAGTACGATACACCTTACTGAATCATATTAGTGAACGCGTATCATGCTATTAACACCCATGTCGAATTAAACGAAAAACGGGTCAATGCAAGTGAATTTTCACCCAGCGAGGAAAAGTATGTGGAAAGGGAAGTTGGTACTGCGGCCTTGTCTTCCAGGCCCAGGTCGAATGTGTCAACCATACGAACGTGCGACAAGTAACCAGGATCGTTGCCAACGCCCCAGACCGACTGGCCGGACGTCTCGAACCACCAGCCTAGCGTATCGTCATGGGCACAACGTCGTAAACATCGTGCGTCGCGACTTGTAAATTCACCTGTGGCGTTTTAATGGTCTACCACGCGCGTGTATTAGTTTCAGGGACATTTATAACGCCGTGGTGAAAGGCTATCACCGATTAATTAGTCACTTAGGGCACGGGTGCCTTTAACAGAAATTTCGTCCTCCAAAATTTCTCGCTAGGTTCTTGGGTATGCTTAATAGAATTGCGCTGATTGATATTGACAGAAAAAATCTATGCTTTTAAATACTATATGAAATATTGTGAGAGAAATATAAAAAAAGAAATTCGATTTTCGTGCAAATAAATATGTTACAGATATAAAACTGTCTTTTCTTTTTCTGTGCGATTACAGAATAATATCTAAATTTATAAAATATATTTTTAAAAAATTATATTTAGAATACTATTTCATCTCTTTTTGGACAATGCAGAGCCAATTTTTCCTTAATAAAAGTATCGAGAAAAGTCGTCATTTATTGCGACTTTTCAATTTTTAGCATTATATATCTTTGTAATTAAATATCAAATTAAAGTTGTATTGAAATCCATCTGAATTTAGACGTTACACAGAGTTAATTTTGTTAAGAATAATCAATTTCTAGTTGGCCAAAGAGTATTGCCGCGCATTGTCTGTGTACATTGCTCGGGAACTTTCGTTCGCATCTATATCGATGATAATTACAGTAAATAACGGTAAAGTGCTCTCCTTGTGACGGGCGGAAAAATTTATCTAGATGGAGATAATTAGATAATAACTCATGGTCAGGGTCATGAACTCTAACGCGACAGGTGAAATTAATCCGGAGAATATCTAGGAACGTTTATATTCGCCCGATGCGACGCGACGCGACGCGACGCGCCGGGTGTCTACGACGACGCACAGGTCTCGAGCCTAATTCGTGTCTTCCTTCGCAACTTATAATTCAAGCTCGCAGACTGGAACCAAACTGAACAGAACTACGCTAACTTGCACAACGGTAATTATACACTCCATCCAGCCCCGTTCCCGCATTGTACCTGTCTTCCCTGCCTGCCTCTGTAGCCCTTAAATTTCGCTTTATTTATGTCTCGTCTGACATTCTCCGCGTTGGCTCCAACCAGTTCTGGAATTAATCGTACAAAAACGCGTACGTTTATGTTAATTCATCCCAGATACATTCTCTGTGCGCTTGACAAATATATCGCGAGTGATTAATCCTTTAAAGAATACGTTTTCATTGAAATAAAATTATAATTTCGCTCTCTATACCTATACATTTTTCAGAAAAATATTTACAAATTAGAAAACCATTACACTGGCGTTTATATGATGAAACTTGATACGGCATTTTAATTTAGTGGGCTTTTCACGCGTTTGAGCTGATTTTGCATTTATCGCGAAACGTACAAAACAAACAGCGACGTTGCGTGATTTTCGAATTTCATTTTGTCAAATACATAGCGTTTGTGAGGCTCGCGAGTGCTTAGTAGATAAACGTCGCGTGTTAACAAGCATTTAGACCGTCCCTGTCGCTTTGTCAGGTCGCAGACGTATCTTTTTCGACGCGCACCCGCGTTCCATTTTAAGCCTCAACAATGCTGACGCGGCGCTGCGAAATTTACTGTATCTGGCGCCACTTCTATATTTACGATGGATACCGAGAAAGAGAGATATCTACGTGATTCAACAGACAGACGAATAGAACGGCAGCGCGTCTCCGGCGTATCCAGTCAGACGCTTCTTCCGCTTTTCATTCCAGCCCATGCCCTCCGCTAACCGTGTTCGAATTAAAACGCGAATCCTAACTGACGAACATGAGTCGTGCACATTAAACATGCCACTTTGCAGTCACGTTTAATAACTTGAAAGTTAATCCCGAACGTCCCGAGTCATAAGAGCAAAATGAAATAGATGTGCTTATTGTTCTCTTTGTGCTAGGAGAAGTTTACGTCGACTTAATACAGTAATATATCGTAAATAATTGTAAAACAATTTAATTTTTCAGGTTAATTAGATGATATCGTAATAACATATAGTATACATAACAATCAATTGCATATTATAGAGATATACAAAATCGCGTGCATCAATAATTGCTTTGAAGCTTTTTTTTTTATCATTATTTATGCAAATTAATACTTTTGCTTTAATTACTCCTGCATATATTTATAGGAATAAAGCCAGCAGAATTACTGTGTGAAATTACATAAAAGAAACTGTAATCGTTAATCATTAATCGCGTCAGGCCGCGTTAAAATAATGGAAGCTTATCGATTTCCGAATACTTAATTTTCTGCGAAAATGAAGGAAAAAAATCCACAGACTTGCGTGCGGACGGTACACAATGGCATTATGTAAAGCAGTTAGTGATTTAAATTTCGGAATAGCATACGCGACCAAGACAGCTCGCACAAATCGTTGATGAGAGCGCGCTCGTATGCGAAGATGGAATTGCTATGCAGGACGCGCAGGAGCAGCATAACGGTAAGGCTCCGCTCGCAAACGATCGGTGGTGTCATTGTGCCGCCACAATGCAAGGTTATTCATCTTAAATTCTTACGGCGACATCAATCCTATCGTTCGATAGAAATCTCCCCTCTTTCAAGAGACTGTTTCAGCTTCATTAGAAAGACGTGTCCCATGAATATGCGCGATACATAAGCTGATCAACTTGCTATATCTCGTCGCTTATCCACGCAGACAATTTTCTTTGTAAAACCTTTCACCAACATTACGCGCATCCTGATGCCGGTAATCTTGTTAAGTGCCTCTCGTGCGTTTAAGTGACATGCTATAGACGAATAATGGACGCGTTAAAATATACCGCAGTTATCTGCTTACGCACAGAGTACGACAAACAATAAAATTGATATAAAAAAACAAAAAACGTATAAGAAAATATTAATTTTAGATTCACTAATTATTGTCTCTCTAAAATTGATTCATTTATTTATCTAAATATATATATTGCGATAAAAATCTTTTTACTGATAAAAAATAATTCATATTCTTCACGCGAGAAAAATGTTGGCGTTTTAAAAACGCAAAAACGAAACTATTTCTTCTCATTCGTTTTTATTAATTGTTCCTTTTTTAAAATCGTATATGTTGTAGTCATGGTCAAATAACGGTAATACCTGTTTTACACAAAACGTTTATAGAATACTGCACATCTTCTAAAATACGTGTGCTGTTGAGTTGAATTTTATAGTAATGTAAAAATTATAAATATATAACTTCAACAGGGGGGAATATAAGTATAGAATAAATATAAAATTCGATAACATAAGTATTTGACTGTAACTTGTTTAAACAGAATTTAATATAAAAGACAAGAAAGACGCATGAAATAAAATCACATGTGCGTAATTACATTACATAGTTGTTCTCTCAACATAACTTGTATGTATATAATTAATGATACTTGACATCTTACTTAAGAAGGTCGTTAGGAGTAAGACAGCCGGGTATTTTCACACTCAAGATTTAAGCAGTTTTTCCATTGCGAGTAAAGCATATCAAGAAGTAGATGTTGTTCCGGGTATACCTTTTGTGCAGTTAATAGTATGAGTACACGGAATATATCTATATACGGTATGTGTGTGTATTTAGAGTAGCGCCTCGCGTGGAATACACGTTGGCTGCTAACTCAGCTGACCGGTCATTAATAAACCGAAGCCATTACCAAGCAACCTCCGAATGTGCATGACCCTCCATGTATCGCAACTATGTATGAGTCTACGCGAATATACGTACGTGTGTTTGTGTGTATGTGTGCGTCTAAAACCACTATCCTCAGAGTTTCCCTCTCCGATCGAGATCCAACCCACGCCAACCCTCCCGGTTCTTGTAGCCCCCCCTTTGAGGCCCCCCCCCCTCCCTCCTCTCCCACATCCTCTTTAGCCGGAACAGTACGACGGCCAAGTCAGGGTATAGTCGACCGGTTATAGTGTTGCCCCCGCTGGTTTGTCATTTATAAATGTCCTCGCGAAATGACCCGTCCGTACATCTCATCCCCTAAGCACGGTCATTAAAGTCAGCCATACTTGCGCGGAATATTTTGGCTCGTGCGTGAAATAAATAATTTTCTCAAGTTGCAAAATTTGCAAATTAATGTGTAATGACGTAATTGGGCAAGAGTGATAAGACACATCGGCGTTTCTACTTCAGAAATGCAATCTTTCGAAATTTGCAAAGAAACATATTCCGCATGAAAAATAGTGTACGATTGTTATATGCTGCAATTAGTTAGTCGTTATTCAATCCGAAAGAATCTGCTGTCTTTAATTGCACTTTAAACCACGAATCCGAATCGTAAGATGCATAATGTATGAGTATACCCGTTTGTGGTTGGAGGTGAAAAGTACGCTTAAAGTCATTGCGATTCTTCTCCGATCGAAGAATCAAGGAATTACGGCGAATTTAGATTCTAATCCAGTCGATGCACGATGCAATTGTTACATATGCTCACATGCCATCATGCTTGTTTCCAAGTATACGCGCAACACGAGGGGATTCTACTTACAATGCAGTTTCATAAACGTATGAAACATCGGTTCAATATATTGTATACCGTTTAGCAAGAAATCTATAAACTTATCATAAATATAAACTTATATTATATTCAATTTACAGAGATATTAATATTTAATTTCTACATGTTATGAAAATTAGAAATCTCATAATTATTAGTTTCAAACTTTGACGCAGTTATTGGAGGGAAATATCCACAGAGAGATATATTTCGTTCCGTCGCGGCTTGTTTTCCTTATATTTGAAAGGATCGGTATGCCAGCAAGGGTGGCGTAGCTCTTGGATAGCGTTGGATAAGAACGCGAAAGTCTCTTTTGTCGCTGTCAGCCAAGATTTGAGGGAAAATAATACCATGCCACGAGGGTGTTTTGTCCTGTTGCAGCGCTGGCATTGAATGGCGTGTCTATTGTGAGAATTATGGTATTTCAGCATATGAAACTCCTTTTATAGAAATATATATGACAAATGATACAAAGGTATAAAGATTAAAAATTGAGTTATACAACTGTGAACGTTTTTAAATATTAAAATAATAAATATCTAATAAAAAATTAAATAAACACGTATCAAACACATATAAAATAAATAAAATGAATCAATACTACTAGTAATGTTACGTAAAAAATTCAGAGCTCCAGTATTTCAGTATTTACGAGTATATATACGAGTTGTTCAGCACAGCCATAAAAATTCAAAGAAATCGGTATGTAGGATGTACCAACTCCGATAGTGTGCAACACTTTTCGCGAGTTCTTTTTTTTATTACGGATGATCGATAAGATGTTCGATTGCAAAGGAAGCGAAAAATGGGAAAGTAGAAAAACTTGTTCTTGTCAGGAAGCGGACTTCATGACACCTGTTAACGTTTGAAATTTGATCGATCGATGACGACAATGTCGATACTCGTCCATAACTTTATGGAGGATAATGCATAAAGAAGGAGAGAAAGGCATATCAGACAGTTATGGTATAACTCTGTATGGGGGATATACGCGGAGCAGACAGATCGTAATATGATGTCACTGGCCCATGGTTGTGCTGAATACAAGGTTTTCCTCTCAGAATTTGACGAATGCTATAAGAATGTTTCTTTTTTTTCTTACAAGATATTAATTCATATTTCATTAAAAGTATATACTCTATTTTTATTATATTAATATTTTTAATATATATATGTAGATAATTTTTGAATGGGCGCGATAATGATATACATAAATCTCGCATTTACCGCATTTGGTTGGTTCGAAAAAATCAAATAATGACCGGTTATAAATGAATTATAGATTGGATAATATTGACATACGCTTTTCACGTGAGATTGTTACGCGCAACAAAAATTATTTGATACGATCGTTATTAAGCATCTAGGATACAATGCATATTTCGCGCTGCGATTTTCGAATCTCTCGAGAATATTTCCATAGGCAATGTATGGTTTACATCGTTCCTGCTTCCGCACCCTTTTTATACCGTTGTCCCTTCAACCTCTACGTATCCCATACGTCTAGAGGATTCGATATTCGAACATAAAAATCAGCTTTGCCCGGACATGCCGGAGGGGATTGTGCGTGCGAATTCGTAACTGCCAACGTATTTTTTTTTTCATTGTCTTATATACATATTGTATGAAATCTATTGGAAAAATAATGGATTTTTTTTTTACTACACCTAATATAACATGTCTGGAAACAATCTCCGTAGCATTTTTTATAATTACTTCTAAAAACACGTTTCTATTGTTTATAACAATAATATAATATCCTTATACTTAATACGATCTTCATTAAATGGCAAAAACTTTAATGTAAACAAATTCGTAAATTAGTCTTAAAAGATACCATATGTGAAATGATTTCTTGAATAAGTATAATATCTATAATTTATACGATCGACTCAGCGTACTTGATTTAAAATCTTGCACCGACGTTCAAAATTTGATGCACGCCAGTTCAATGCTCGATCGATCGCGCCGTGAAGCGTCCGCCACGAGAAATGATTGGCGAGTTTTAAAACGGGCCATAAATATAACGAACTCATCAATAATGCACGCGCGCTATCAATATATGAAGAGAGAGATGCGAGCTTATGTATCAACGTAATGGCGGTCCATCGGTATAGCTATCTGCCGCCGAATTCGGGGATTCGCGGTGCCTCTGGTGGAGTGCGGGGACCCATATTGCGGCCAGGATGTTTCATTAAATATTTACATAGCGCCGTGCTGCTATCAGATACGCTTCAAAATTCATGTCGATTGGCGCGCTATGGACGTCGATTGAAAAGCTCTTCCCCCTTTGGGCATAACTTTACGAACCGTGGAGCCGGAAATGACGCCGTTTCTGCGCGTTCGAAAGCAATCATTATGGATTAGATCAATATTTCAGTAAAGAAAGAGAGTGTCCTCCCAAAAATGGTCTAACGAAAATTATTAAAAATTAATCGCTTTAAAAACGCAATGATTGCAGAATCAGAATGTTATATTTGTGTATCATTTTTTATATTAAAAAATTCTCAAAGAAATAGATCACACTAATACATTTGATTTTATAAAATTATTTACATTTTACATCAATATTTAATAAAAAAATAATTCTAAACATTATGAGGCTAACTAATATTTCATTCAACCGTTACGCGAAAATGTTACAGATTACGTACAGCAGCGATAAAGCGTTTTTCAGGCGCGCAGAAATGTTATTAATAGATCAATAGTATTTGAAATTCCAGCAGGAGCACAGAATCCACCGCAGAGAAATTTTATTGGTTATCAGGGTTTTCGAACGAGCCCGTAGTTGACGCCTTTGGTCACACTGATTCGTCTGCAGTGAGAATAAACGAAAGGTTGCAATACGAGACCGGGTACTCGTCATACTCTCACGGCGTCGATGGTCACTCAATAGCCGATAGTGAAGGCTTAACGAATCACAATGCAAATGGCAGCCTGTGAATTGACTACCCAGGACACGCGTCACCGCCACGGCACAGCCGATCGGCTGAATATTGAATTCCAAATTCCTCAATTATCGGTGACAGTGCTCTATTTGTTATACTATCTGGGAGCGAGGCACGTAGAAACGATGAGCTTAGCCCGAGTCTGCGGCCTAAAATATGCCGTTTACCGTGACGTGAAGGTACGCGACGAGTGCGTTGCATATGTAATCCCTACTTAGAGTCACCATTATCGTAATATACGATGCATTAACCAAGTTTCTACCTTCGATACAGAACTCCCCCAATCGCTCTATTCCTCTGCCTCTCTTTCCTCCTCTCTCTCTCTCTCTCTCCCTCTTTTTTCTAAATATTAAAGCCACATACCAAACATGCGCTAATATTACATTGATAATATTATTAGAGTTTCTAATCACAAGCATTTATCTATATAAAGTTTATTCTTATGTATTGTATAAGAGAATTTTCAGGAAACACATACATTCTGGAGTATATTATTTTCAGAATAAATTACTTACACTTTTCTCTTTCTTTTTCTCTCTACCTCTCTCTCTCTCTCTCTCTCTCTTTCTCTTTCTCTCTTTCCCTCTTCGTAGACAACCGCACTATCTTTAGACAATCGACTAACTGTTTTCAAGCTGCTCACCGGATATGTTGATGTTAAATGAAAAAAGGGAATGCTTGTTGCCTGTGTTCAATATCTGACACGCATGGCGCACTTAGTATTCCGTTTCCTGGCATGCAGTACCATGAAAAGTTCTCTGTTCCATTGCTCTAAGACCAATACTTAAGCGTTCCATTGTACATAGAATGCCAAGTTATTTACTGTGACTTTTAAATAGTCCGCACCTGAAATGTGGTTTTGGCGTACAACCAAGGAAACAAAGCTAGTAAATCCTAACAAAGCTAAATCCTAAGAAAGCTAGTAACTCTCAACAAAGACGCTTAATATATTTACAATATAATCGATTGTATACATAAATATTACATATGATAATTAATATTTATTGTAAGCACCATTAATATCTTACGTTTTTGCATATTTATACATTAAAATTTTTTAAATGTTAAAAAAATCAATCAGAGAGTAGAAAAAATATACTCAATTGTTCTATTTTAATTTCTCAATGTTTTAAATTAAATTCTTTAATGTAACAAAATATTGTATATAATAATAATAATAAAAAGATTTCAACATTGTATCTGAAAGATAAAGAGATAAATATTATTTTTTATTATATTAACTTAAAGTAAATATTTTATTTTAATAAAGCTTTTAAAATTAAAATTAACAGTTTATATTAAAAATTTAAGAAATAATATACATTTTTGAAATTTGTAATAATATTATATGTACATTAAAATCTTATTATTTTTATTTACCTATTAGCAAAGCTAATTAATCTTTCGAAAAATTTATAATCAAAGAAAAATGTGCAATTTCCGTGAAGTTGTTAATATTATAATTATAATTTTTAAGTAACTTAATAATAATCAAACGTAACTGTATATCTTACTTAGTAATCTGTATTAAGCTATACAGGCTCTCGCAATACTATCATTCCCCTTAATTCCTTAGGCACCCCACATTAAGCGTACGATTGTAAGTCTTGGGTCAGATTCGGCTTGAACTTGGAACATTAAGCGGTTTCCACCTTCATCGAACTGGTATCCTCCTCGCCTTGCACTCCTCTCTTATCCATCTTTACTTGAAATTCGCGTTCGACTCCTCCGATGTGTAACTATCGAGTTCCTCAAGTTCGAATTCTCTTTAGATATCCACCTTAGCGGCGTCTGCCAATAAAGGGTCTAGCAGACTCCCCCGACGCTCAAGTGTGTCCAGTGTAACTCGGTGATCTCCAACTATCCCATAGGATTACCAACTATTCTCGAAGACGGGGCCATCGGGGATTAGAGCTGCTGGTGGCTGGTCTCGTCGTCCCTTCCGCCAAGTACGCCTTTCCATGACCATCGAAATCACCTTCCCCTCCCTCCCCCACCTACGATCCCTTACTTCTGAATCCTATAGTCCAGGGTAGCTCTTGGACGGGCCAACCGCCACTACACCACCGCCGCTGAGCCAATATCAATTATAAGAGAAGACAAGAGCCCTGCAATCACGCCCGAGCAGACCTTAACGGATCAAAGGTCTTCCAGCTCGCGGCTGTATGGGATCACCAGTTTTTAGATAAGAAATACTTCAATTAACCCCCGTCATCCCCGTTCATCTGCTATCGCCTATCTTGCTTCGCTGCAGCCAAAAATCTTTTTGTCATTCCGTCATAAAACAATATTGCTCTTGTATTAATCAAATATAAATCTATCGAAAGTTATGAACTTTTTTATGATAATATTATTTATAAATTATTATACGACAATAATATAAATTTCGAAATCAAATAATCATCTGTAAAGCAAAAAATCATCTTTGAAATTTCTGTGTGAAATATAAACAGAAATTATTACTTTTGCGAAATTTATTAAAAATTAAATACGTATATTTACATACTAATAATATTATATCAATACAGTTAATTATATATTTATACAAAGTCCAAATAGATTTTTATAATCAAACAAAAATAGCATAGAAAATATGAAGAAATAGATTATAAATAATTCTATAAAATCATCTGCAAATAAATATTATTTATTTTAGAAAAAAAATGAAATTTTCTCGTTAAAATCGGAATCAAGATTGAACCCTGGAATGTTAATACAGTTTACGCGTCTTTCGTTTGCCCGACAACGTTTGTCCGACATAACGTATACTTTACGACTTCCGTGGTACGACACGAAATTTCCATAAAAGTAAAAGCGCATCTATATGTTTGCTGTAACATAGCATGTCTACCATAAGGCGATGACATTTTGTTGACACGAACAAGCATATGCGTTACGCATTCTCCTATACCAATACCGTAAATGAAGGCATTTAGATATGAAAATGCATCTCCGAGATCTTATCGTGCATGAAAAATTCAACGTTTTTTATCTATCCCACGGAACAGGTCCTCCTATTTGCCTAATGACATCTATTAATTAATTTATAGACTAGCGTCGTAGATGTCTAAATGTAGATTCCATAAATACTGTTTGTTCTTTTACTTTCTAACTTTTACAATTATCTTATTTTTATTGAAAATAAAATTAATTAAGATTTCGATCGTAAAATAGACACTTTACGTTTTCGATTTCGAAACACACAAAAAATTAGTTTTATCCGCCGTCTTTCACAATCTTATAACCCCGTGGATTCTCATATGCACTTAGTTTTCATTGCTGACCTATCGTATGTAATATTATAAGATATATCGTAGTCTGTGGCTCCCTACGGCATACTGACCGCTCACATACCTTCTCGACTTTTCGACTGTAAGCCTCGACTATCACATTTCTACGCTTAACAAAAAATGAATTTCTTCTCTTTTTCCTTTATTTTTATATTTTCATACTTTACTAGAAATTATATAGTATCTCTAGATATTAAGACGTAATATTTACGTAAAACGATAAAACGATAAGAATATGTGTAATTACAAAAATTACATAATGGAAAATTATAAGACATATAGTAAAATATATAGTTTGTGAAAATTTAATAAATATATACTCTATTTTATCCATTAAAAATTTTACTTTGTAAATACTTATATTTTTTAATGTATAAAATTTCTTAAACCTTTAAAAAAATATAAACTGTTTGATTACAATTTTTTTGCTATAAAATATTTATTTTCTTTATTTATACATAAATTATCATTTAATATTTTTCTTATAAAAATATAGAAAAAATATATTTATAATAATCGATGATAGATTGTTTAAAAAATGTTTGATTATTATCGGGACCAGGTTGCTGCGTAAGATTACAGTATGAGAGACAGCATCAAAGAAATTTAATTCTTCAGTCAAAGCTTCTAAGCTACTCACGTCGCTTTCTTGCTGCATCAGAATACTCTTATAAATATTTCACGGGTGCACGCAGATTCCAGGGGAGTCACCGACGTATCTCATGGGGCCTACAACGACGAGGGTGTTTGCGCGAGTTCTTTTTCTATTATACCGTGATTTTTTATTGACGAAGTGGACACTGTGGTCTCGCAAAGGGTCCGAGGACATCTATTACTTTGTTACTTGCTTTTTTCGCCGTTGCACACCTCAAATACACGAGCACGCTCACACACGTTCACATGGCCGGTCCCATGCATATACATAGTCGCTTCGCGACCCTTCTTCGCGAAGGGTAGAAACTTGGATGGAAGGATAGAGGGTAAAAACGACGAGGAAAGAACTCGGCTCCCGCGCTCGAAGCAAGAAAGAGAAAAAGCAGTTCGCAAGAGAGAAAGAGAGAGAGAGAGAGAGAGAGGGAGGAAGGTGGTTCGGACAAACTGACGTACTGGAGGGAGAAAGCGCGAGAACAGGTCAGTTTTGTCCCAAGCGTGCAATGCTCGAGGCCATAGATCACGCAATATCAGTTGTCAGGCTGACTCGAACGGATCGAATGGCGGAGGCGATGGGGTGGACACGGGGCTGCCGGGACAACTGGACACTGACTGTCCCTGAAGTGCGAGTGATGACCCTCGGGGGAGCCCCCTGGCCCATGCAAAAACGTCGCGGCCGACTCCCTCCGCTCTTTGCCTAGGTAGCCCCTAGGCTGCTACCATCCACCGTCACCTTTTCCCCGTTTATGGCAAAGGACACATAAAAAGGAATATGTAACGAAGGCCGATAATTCACGTTGCTGGTTATTTCTCTACCCGAATACTCTCTCCCTCCCTCAACCGGAGGGAGGAAAGAGGGGGGGGAAGGAGAGAACTTTTTTTTTATCGTTCGAATTCTCGGACAGCACAGAGATTTCCGTTGTCCGGGAGGGTTTGAATATGGTTTGATAGGGCCACCGCGCAATCGGCCTCTGTGTGTTTCTCCGTTCTCCGTTTTCCCTGCAGACCGTGAATACGAAATTGCCCGGTCGCCTCACCGGTGCCCCATTCGCCACTGACTTATTTATGTGATTGCCTATCGAGTCGATGAAAAACAATGTGCAACAGAAGTGTAAAGAGGCCAGAGGGGAAAGATCGATGGGTATAAGGGTGATTCTTCTCTATCTTTCTTGACCGTTTGATGTAATTCTAGGGGATTCTCTCCGTACTTAATGTCTAAGATATATAAAATACCTATGTTGGACATTTCTTTGACAAATTTCAAATGCATTACGAATGCAACGTAATTTAATGTATGTCAGATGTGATTCGTTAGGTCTTACATTTTCTTACTAGGAACTAGTCTGTATATTAATAATTCAAAATTCTTTCTATTTTAGTAGTTATGCACCCCCCAAAAGTGGACTTTGGTGGCTCGGGATAAGACTTGTAGTGTCTTTCAGTTTTTGAACATGGCCGGAGACACTATCGCGTCTCCTGATATACCGATTATAAAATTGTATACTCTATGTACATACATATATATATATATATATAAACTATATATTAATTAGTATTAAAATTAATATTGTCTCTTTGCTAAACGCTCGCCAATTTTTATGTCACATGTTTTATGTAGAGAATTAAATGTGGATGTCTGAACGTCATTTACTTCATGAAGATCGCATCCATAATCAACAGAGATGACAAGCATATTTAGCGATAAATGGGCGGTGAAAATGCTGCGTCTTCAGTAACTAATGCAAGTAAGAAATCATCAAGTCTTGTATCATAAACGTGTCATTTATAATCAGATAGACGAAAAATTATAATAATAATTCATTATTATAAAATAACATTTTCTGTGTTTAATATGTTATTAATTCAATACTTGTACCATACAGAAGTTACTATAAAATATGTATAAAGAATGCAAATTGCATTACAGAAGAAACATTTCCGTTATAAGCGCGGGCATCCCATCTTAACTGGAAGCTGTTTTTGCTACGCATGTAAATCACGGTATCTTCTTCGACGAAACTTCCACTAGACGATCCTTTCGATTTCGCTGAGAGACTATTTTTTCTCATTGCGTCTCGATGAAAGCAGAAAGAGAGGCGCGAAGGTAAATAAGACGGAGAGGGAAATATAGAGCATTCGAATCTTCTCGATCCGCCTATAGAAGCGTTGGACAAAGCGACAGCGGGCACTAAAATTAGCGGCGAACAATGCACGTGGCCGGATTCAGACAGAGTTAAGTGTCACTGCTCCCTCCCCGTTCTGCCGTCCCTTCGTCGTGTCGCACTCTCGTGTTCACTGACGACTCGTTCCCGATTTCGCTCGTGCTTACCGCTTTTCTTCTCTCTTCCGTTCTTTTTCACCGTATATCTGTTTTCCTTTTTCTTACGACCGTTCACGGCGTGTTCGAAATTCGGCAGAACGGGATCGCCGGTGCATCTAATGGCGCTATCGGACGTCGCGATACCGATAAACGACTGTAACTAGATTGTCGCGTCACTGTTCTTCATCGCTCTCGTGCGTGATGCGTGCCGACGTTGCACACGTCTATCTATAGCGACGAAGCACGATCGGCGTGAATGCAGTTAACGCGCGATGAACGCTACTTTTGTCGTCGATCCATTTCTTCCTCGCTGTACTGTCTATTCTGTTTTTCGCCTAATCGCCCATCCCTTTTCCTACTCACACTCCTCTGTTTTATTTTCTTACCAGATGGCTATATTTTATGCCTTTCTCTCAAAGTATAATAGATTAACTTTAATCTCGGTTCAATTTACTCTTTATTTTTTTCTTATTCTTTAGTAACTATATCGGAGAGAGAGAGAGAGAGAGAGAGAGAGAGAGAGAGAGAGAGAGAGAGAATAGAGTTTTCATACAATTCATAAATCAAAATAAGTTATTACAAAATTAGAAAAAGATAAAGAATAAATTGAATCAAGATTAAAATCAATCTGTATCGGTGAAAATCGGCATTAGTGTTTCTCATTTTCATTAGAGACTCTATATAGGCTTGTTCTTTTTTCATATTTTAAGACTAAACTTCTTGCACGGTTCATCTCTTTTTACTTTTTGCATTAGAAAGAAAAAGACAAAAGATAAAGAATGCAGAAAAAAATTCAGCCTGTAATATGTTCAGAGTCCCACTCGAGTGTCATGTCATCCTTGTTTAACGTTCAGTAAACGATAAGGATAGAGTAATATCTGAGTGGCTCACTTCGGGTGAGAATTTGAACATAGTCCTGGGGAATGGAAAAAGAACAAGTCTTATATATCGGAGTATGTCCACAAGCAATTTTATAAAAATCCTCTACAAGAGAGAAAAGTATATATACATTTTCTCTATTTACGTATGTTCTATCTTATTTTAAATGCTGTTTCACTAATTTTTAATTAATTGTGTAGAATGAGATAGTATAAGTTCGAGTGTTACAGAGTGTACTCTGTTGAAATTTCTTAATGAATTTTAAGTAACATGTAATGGAAGTTTGTGCTCAAGTAAGTAACTGAAAAGTAATGAATGATTTAACTGAAAACTAATTTACAGTAGTCTTAAATGTAATGAATGTGTGCATTAAATTTTATGCAAATCCACATAAATTTTAGGAAAGTATATTGAATTTCATGTACATGTAGAAATATACTTTTCAGTTAGAGCTACATTAAATTTAATGTAATAACATAAAGTTAAATTTAACTCTCTCCCTCTCTCTCTCCCTCTCTCCCTCTCTCTCTCTCTCTCTCTCTCTTTCGCTCGTTGAGAGAAATTACATACATATGTACTTTTCTCTTTTGGATTTTTTCATGACTCGATTCTGTTACATAAGACCTTTAGTTTTTACAATAAATTTTGATAAATCAGCTGTCGACTTGTGATTCATTTTGATTTGTGAATTATACAAAAAATATATTTTGAGATGATATAAAGTGTAAAAAATCAACTCTTATTTAATTAATACATTTTTGTGATGTTTTATTATTACACAATTATTATATATAAGTTATTTTCAGTTACAGTGTGACTGTAATACATTCGAAAATTCTTGGAAAGCTGTCGAATCGATCAGTTTTGAGATCAGTGTATCTGCTGTCGTTTACTATTAACAAAATGACAGAAAGAAGTCCAATTTGCAAGTTACTCTTCTATGTTATTTTCAACTACCCGTTCGTTAATATTTAACTTTACATACGACACTCCAATAAATGCTGAGATAAATTAATGCTATTGATAAGTTGGCAGAAGCATCAATAATGTCTCTCAGTAATCCGATAGCTCCACGAAAATATTTAATACAACATGCAGCGGTCTTTATAAATTACTGTATTCGTAAACTGCAGTATTCGCGATATATAGCATCACATGTCAACGTTTGAAATGTTTATAGCATTGAAAAACGTTTCTCGCAATGTCGCTTCCAAAATATATATTTATGCGGTTTATTATGGCTCTATTTAATCATCTAAAAAAACGTTTCTGTGCACGATGGCCATTAGGTATATAATGTTATTGAATTCTAGCTAAAACAATATATTTTGCAATAAATTTACAACTTTTTATATTATATAAGGTGCTTATTAGCATTAAATTTCCAATTTTGTTTGTGATATTACTATCCCAGGTACAATTTCAGTTTAAGTATTTCAGATTATTATTAACAGATTGATAAGATCTTTTCATAATTTCATTGTATATTCACATGCAGTCTAATGTCATTTATTGTATAGTTATAGTATATAATATTAGGTTTATTGAAGGACTTTCTGAATTGGTGCAATAAGTTGAAGTGAAACAAATGATCTGTTTTCTGTTTCTGTACTAGACTGCACTGGAACTGTCTGTCTCACTTTCATTGTATCAAACATATAGTATATCTATCTCACTTTAATTTCCAAAAGTGTACACTAAGTCACAAAAAACAAATCTATTAAGTATTGTACCATATCATTCTTTACGTATCCGCTTATCAATCGCCTTAAATTTTAAAATCACCAACGAAACAGTAATTAATCGGACATATAAAACTCGACGAATAGTCAAGATTCTTATAGAAGCAATCACCTTTCAGTTATCCAAACGAATAAACATGCGGAGGAATGCGACGAGGGGGAGTAGATGAACTGAAAGTTTTTGCGTAACGCGAGTGTTGAAAATCGTCCATGGAGAATTATCGGGGGTGCGTGGCGAGGGGTAAAGACCAAGCAACGCAGGTAGCGAGGGCTGAAACACGCTGGTGGAGAGTTTAGAGTTAAATTTGCCGTAAAATTATTGACGGAAGTCTAAGCGAGCACAAATCATAACGCTCCGTGAATCCGTATTGCGGAAATAACCCGCGAATTCCCTGACTCTTGTCGACCCCACGCGGTCTACTCCTTCTCTCGCTCGCACTTTCTCTCCCTCTCTCTCTTTCGTTTTTCTTCCTTCCTTCTCCTACTCTTTCCAAGTCTGACTAGTTGAAGAACATCCGATCTGCCAACATCACCCAAATGACTCGTCCCGGCACTTGCGTCTGTGTACGCGTTTGTGCACTCGGGAATACATGTATTCGGACCGGACGAATCCATCCTGGATTATCCGCCGTGAAATTGTTCGATTTACCTCCCATTTTCAACAGCAAGCTATTTGTTTCATCGCTCTGCATTTTGGAGAACTTTTTGAATACGTATATATACCGAATGCAATATACATATATATATATACATATAAGATTGTAATTTTATTATGTAATTTCAATCGAAAAATGGAAACGCGATTTAAAATAAGTTGACACAGATTTCCTTTATTTTTACTCCTTCACGCCAACTTATTGCTGAGAGCTTAAAACGTCAATATATATATATGATTTTCAATTAATAAATTTAATAATACAGTCTAAGAACACTAAAAATGAGGCATCAAATAGATATAAAAGCTATTTGAATTATACGGAAAGATTTCTTATTATACATCAAAAGTGCAGACACTTCGGTCCTGAAATTCGTACTTTACAGCATGAAGGAAGAGAGGAGTCAACGCGCGCGCCTAGACTTTAACTGTTTATCTACTGGCTTTTATGTCGGATTTATGAGGAAGCAAATGGAAGAAAAACATGACTGGCACGTGTTTATTGTCAACGTGCGCAACTCTGCCATTGTGCTATGCCGGCCTGCTAGTATTTTCTTCTCCGGCCATATCTTCCAGCGCTTTTTCCTTACTTCTCCACCTCTCATCCGACAACGTCCAACGCTACTTCTCACGTTACTACGGAGAACTTAGCGCTCGTAGACGTACGACACGTAAAGATATAATGCTGAGCAGTACTCAGCTAGCTGTAGCCATATGTGATGTTGCACTTAACACGAGTTTGTCATGCACTGCCATTTTCCTATGAAATGTTATGGTAGACATCAGATGAGATCAGTCTTACAAGCAAGAAGTATCCACAAATACACCAATTTTTAATGAAACAGAGAAAACGGTTAACTAAATTAAGTTTGTGTATATTAAATTTATAATAAAAATATGTGAAAATGCATCAGAGATTTAAAACAAAATGTTGCTTTAAATGATAGATATGTATTAGTTATTATTATATAAATGTATAACTTACGCAAGAGAAATATATGCAAGAAAATTATATAATAATATTTGTGTATAATATATATGTAATTAATAAATAGACCCCTTGAAAATGTTTCCTGCTTTTATTCTACTGAATTAACTTTGACGTTTTATATCTATACTAAAATAACGTCATATCAAATTGAGTGCGACAGTAATTTGGTATTATATAATCCTCCAATTCGTATTTGGCTACTCGTGGAATCGTATTAAGATAACACGAGAACTTTGAACACGATGAAGGAACATTAAGTACAACTAACATACGTGTGATGATCGTGATCGCGAAATTGTCGTTACAACTGCCATGGCCGATGGCGCGACGGAGCGAAGAATGCCGGGTATATCGATTTGAGCTCAATAAAAAAGTCATTTGAGAACTGCAAAAGCGCCGTATTGGCTGTAAAACGTTTGGCGGGTGATAACATCCAGCCGATGGTTCGCGGGAACGGACGACCGTCGGTGGCGGCGGAGATGGTGGTGGTTGGTGTTGGCGGTGGTGGGTGGTTTCCTGTCTGGTTGGCTGACTAGGTGAATCGCGTTTCTCCTTTCCTTTCCTTTTAGCCTCCGTTCCTTTCTCCTCCGCGAGATCAGAGGGATGGCGTGGAACGGGCATGAGAATAAGGCTGTGGAGTGGGATCAGGGGAGACAGAGAGAAAGAGTGAGAGAGAGAGAGAGAGAACGTGGATGCTAGAGATCAGGCTGTTATTTAGTTAATGACTATTCTCTCGCTCGTAGGCGCTGCCAGCAGTGCAACCAGCTTGGAATACAAGATCGTGTTTGAGATGCTTGGCGTGCTGCTGCTGCTGTTGTTGCTGCTGCTTGCGGCTGCTGCCGTTGCTGCCATCGCTGGCGGTTGTTGCTGGTAACCCCGGATAACGTGGATTCGGACTCTGGACGGTTTCGACCAAGGTATCCCAGAGGTATACTTTACATTATCGTGTATACGTATACCGAATGCCACAGACAAAGTACATGCCATTGCATTGTCATGCGTATATCCTTACCTCGCACTGTTGATAATGCACCGAATGTTTCGTCCGCGTGGCGCGTATTCAGCGACGAAGGGGGACAGTGAGGAATCTTACGTATGCACCATGGTAACTACAGACGTATATTCGACTTCACGAAGAAGTTTCGTTTTGTCAATAGGATTATACGCAGACCGATGCCGGAAAATAAATGCAATTTTAACAACATTAATATTGCTGAATAATTATTATTTAACGTCAAAAACTGTTTGGCCGATTTAATTTTGTCTATATATTATTGTACTGTTGTGTGAAAAGAAAAACGTAATTACTTATATGTCACGTACGGTTCGTTCTTGTTATGAGCAAATAAAAGTTCTCCGATAGTTGTTTAATTAATCGTAAAACGTAGGAATGAGAAAATTAAGGTTTTCTGCGGACTGTTATTCTTTTTTTTTTTTTTTTTTTT
>NW_017278101.1:371797-429256 GCF_001594065.2 Cyphomyrmex costatus | reverse complement strand
GGGGGGGGGGGGAGGAGGGGGAGGGGGATTTGCGAGGGAGGACGAGTGGGAAGAGGCGCGGAGATGGAGGGATCCGCGATGCGCAAGGATAGGAATATCTCTATGTATAGGTGCTTATGCTGTATACAAGCATGTATATATGTGGGAGTGGAAGTAAGAGAGTAAAAGAGAGAGTGAGAGTGAAGGCGAGAGAACCCCTGTCGCGTTTCCTCCTACAGCTTATCCACCTCCATTACTCGATGGAGCTGGTGTGTGAGAGAGAGAGAGAGAGAGAGAGGGGGGGGAGGAGAGAAGGAACGAAAGAATGAAAGGAAGAAATGGCGAGAGTGAGAGAAACGCAACATAGACGGCCAAGGAATTGTCTGCGATTTTGTTTTACCTCTCGCGGCTACCTCTCGATCGCATTCATCGATTTCTCACACTCCACGCTTTCTCCGTTTCTCCGCATGGCCGTTAACCGAGGTCTCCTCCTATGTCTCCACCGTCACAGAGAGAGAGAGAGAGAGACGGAAGCTGTGTGCGAAAGAACGCAAAGTGGCCTGAAATCTTCGTGTGCGCCTCGTTGAGTTACAGCCGTTGTGCAGTTACAGCTTGTGCTACTACAATCTATCCCTACAAAGGGCTGCTGCACGCTCGCGATTCGAATGTTTGGGAGCTGCTGCAGACAGATAAACTCTTGGAATTAGTTCTCCGTACTATCCGTGCTCGCTTAACGTACACGCGAACGTGCGAATTATCGTTGCAAGCGTGTTGCATGGAGACATCAGCTAGTCTGTTGTATGAGAAAAACTTTTTTAATATGCTGCCTTGATCGCCCCAGCGAAGCATCGATACGCGCGGATACGGGTAATATGTATTTCTGATAAAGTTATAACTTTGATATATCGGTTATTACTTCCTACAAGCAAAAGTATATTGAACACGTGCAACTTTCGATACCCTAACGGTATACTGGAAGTTTCTATGCGATTTAATTGCATTTTTAATCAATGCGAGTAAAAGTTTAAAACACTTAGAAGAGATAAGAATATAAAAGAGACGAATTTTTTAATTAAAATCGACGCGATTAAATAGATTATAGCGAACGTTATTGATAAAAAATAATGAAAGAGTAATACACGTAAAAAGAAGTATCTGGAAAACGTAAGAGGATTGGTGACTTAGCAGACAGCCACCGCCGTCATTGTTTCAGGATTGGATTTACTGTTTCGAAACCTATACTGTTTTTCATTCTCCAGGAAAATGTATGAATCGTGTTATAGAGGCTTTGCGAGTGTGCGGCTAATGGCTGCGGAGAAGTTTCGTCTACCACCCTAAATCTACCTCTCTACCCCGTCGACTCGCATGAGCACACATAAACCACACACCGACATATCTGGCTACACGTCATCAATACGTGTATGTTAGTTCGTCCACGCACGTTCTTACGTGATTTGGTATGCGTGTACGCATGTGTATGGAACCGCTCATACCTAGCGCTTCTCTTTGCACGCACACTCTTAGCTCGCATCGACACAAATCTCATTCCATGATAGAAGCTCGAAAAAGAGATTAACGGCAACCACTTTCCGCGGAGTCAATTTTAACTTTCTCGATAGTCCATCTATTAAAACGATTACTAACGACAACCGAGCAGTCCTGGAAAGGGCTTAAGCTCACCATCGCCGCAATTGTACTGTCCAACAACTTTTACCCGATCACCGTTGCTATCTAATTCAAGAGTAACACTAATCCGATTGGATTTATTTGTTTATAAAAAACAAGATTATTCACTTTTAGTATTAACTATATCTATAGATTTTTTTGAAATTGTGCAATCCTTTCTTTTTATTTTAGTTCGCTATCTGCTGTGAACAAAAACTTTCTCATATTTTTAAATAATACTTTAATAATACCCCTTTATAAAACTTTGCTAATTTTATCATTCTAATTTTTAAAAAATTTTTATGAAATTTGTAAAAATATAGTCATATTTATTTGTATTTACTTCAAATATAGTTATATATAATTATATTTATTAAAAAATAAATCACTATTGTCGTTATCTTTTCGTTTACATCTGGGTTTCAATAATCTATTGACATGCCTATGTTTTAATATTTTTATAGTTATAAAAGACTACAGTTTCTTAGCTAATCTATTGCAGATTGTAAAAATTAACATATTATTTACTCATTTTTGAAATAACTATTAATGAGATTATTGTATAACATTTACTCAAATTATGCATCGATTCAACGTAATGTTTAACGCGACCATGAAAAAGAATGGGACGATTATGCCACAATTCCAAGACCTACATCAAGTGATCAAGTTCTCACAAACGTAGATTATCAATTATTAAAAACACGTGTTACATACTGAAGCTCCTCTCTCATCTCGCCGTTTTATTCCACGAATCTCTGTCGCGCGACTCCATATTGCCAACTCCCATGAATTCAATCTGAGAGTACTATCGTTGTTTTTAATGACATGAATTCCACGTGACCTAAGTCGTTGAAGCCTGAAAATCGCGGCCAAGCGGTTTGTAAAGAAAATCAAACGTTAGACAGAAGTGGATACATAATTTCATTCTGTGTAAGTGGGAGATGTGTTTATAAATACTTGTCTGTTTTAAAACGCTTGTAATATACTTTTCCTGTTCAAAAATATAAACTCGGAAACGATAAATTAATATGATTTAGAAATGACTATTTTAGGAAGCATCGATATTATAGAAATCGATTGTGAATGTTTTGTGAATAAAGAATCAAGACATTAATTTTATTTTTAGAGTCTCTAAGATTCAAAAAACGAAATATTATTTATTTAGTATACATGAGCATGAAATAAAAACTTTCGACTGATTGTGTCAAATATAGAAATGTAATGCATCTAACTTTTATTAATAAATATAATCAAAATATTTTACGAATATATGACTACCATTATAGATTTGTCAAATATACCATATATATAAATTATTGTGAGGAGTACTTTTGCTGCTGAGAAAATACGACAAATTCAGTGAAATATCATTAAACGCACATATGTGAAGCTCTAAACTCCTGCAACACTAACGATAATTGCATTATCAAGGGCGAGGGTCAGCGATTTTCGGGGACCGAATGAGCTCTGCTGTACGCGGGGTCAACGATACCGTACGCTTGACCCCAGCTTACGAATATAGAGAGTAAATGTAACTATGGTCAGTGTGAACGAATACCACGTTATACATCATTAGACCCCGCGAGGGTTTCGATGAGCCGCTCGTGGGTGTTAGAGAATCGCCAGATGGCCTTCCGCTGCCAAACGACGACGATATGTTTAGGGAATAAAACGATATACGCGCATGCCTTGCCTTCGTTTCGATTTCTTAGATGAGAAATGATTAGTTTCCAGATATCGTCAGATTAATCGAGAGTATTTTATTCGTATAGAAATTTTTAAGATATTAATTCTATTTACAGTATACTATCTGTAATATTACATTATTTTTTATTCGGATGCTTGTATCGTTTTTTCACGAAATACTCCTGTATGGTTGTCTAGCTTTAATAAATAAAGCAGATTATAAAAAAAGTATGAATATTTATTATATCCTTTGTCTATGATAAAAATATAATAATAACACAGTAAAAAACATTATGTTCGAAACGGTGCACTCACATTCTTGTTAACACAGTTTGTGTTCAATTTTTTAACATATTTGGGAATTAATTTACCATAATATAATTACGTTATTTAAAGATTATGTATTAAATTGATTTCGACATTTCTTGGTGTCAAAATGACATAAATAAATGAACAAATAACATAAAGATAAAATGTTTTAAAATAATTTTAAAATAAATGAATAAAATATGGATTAATTTGACAATTTATAAATATTAATTTTTCTGAAAAAATATGCATTTGTATATGCTTTGTTTACAAATTATGTCAACATTATCTTTTTGTATTTATCCTTTTACATAATATAATTCTGTAATCTTCTAACATATTCATTTTGTATTAAATTGACCCAAAAATTTAAATGGGCCGTTTAAAATATGCAATTTATATTAAATTCGACACTTTTTTTAACAGTGAATGCTGAACTACGAGTATAGATATGTTATAATTTAAACGACCAGGTTAGGTGTTACTAATATTACATTTATGAAATATAAGTAATGCAATGTTTTCGAAATGGTATCGAAAGATGACTCACAATCAGAACGAGTTTCGAAATGTGTTCCTATGTAAGTATTTATCGTAACATAATAGTACAAGGAAAGGGTAAGGAGGGCCTTCGTTCCATCAAAGATGAATCGAACCCTCCGGACATTCGTAATTAGGCTACACTCAGTTAGTGGACGCAGCCGAGTCAGGGTACGAGCGAAATGATTGGCGGCTGAGCTCACTATAAGGAACGAGAGCTTAATGAGAGCAAAAAGGAAGGATGCGGCTGTGTGGGGTCCGCGTATGATGGTCAGTACATTCGAAATATCGCCGCACGCTGATGATGATGAGTCCACATGTTCGCGTACACGCTCGTCTGCTGGAGCTGCTTCACAGCAGGGGTAAGCGACGTATAGAGAGGAGGACATGGAGGGGCTGAGGGCCGAACTCCCGCGGGAAACTGCTCGATTTTGAAGTCCTCTCGGAGTCGCAGACCGTGCGCTACCGCCAACTCCCTTTGGAACTCCTATCGTATAGGAGATTTAACCGTATAGACGACCCTTCGACACACTCTCTTGCTTAGGTGCCACTCTTCAGTCCCACCCGTCCCTCTGACAAATCAATTCGGACATAACGTCGTAAATACGGCACAGTTGCACAGACGAGGGAATTTACACAGTCGGCGATGGCACTTCGGCAGCTACTCGAAATGCTAGAAACGCTAAATTGATACGAGGAATCAATGCGAATTCCGATTATCCGTGCAAAATAGGATTCCAAGTTCACAGGGAAAGGTCGAAATATAATTTTAGTTAATTATATCAGAATGGTTTTGCTACTATCGTTCAATACTTAAAAATTAAAAGATGCAGATTCGAGATTGTATACACAATCGAGAACGCTGATATAATCGAGTTCCATCCTACATTTCATTAGGTTTTACGTCTTTTATGCGCCGTCATGCGCAATGGTTCAATGCGATAACTAGCCTGTAAAGCATGTGCCTTCGTGAAATTTTATCTATGCCCGTGAAGAGATACTTGAGAATCGTTTTCAAAGCGAATGATTGAAATGGTACTCGATCTATCGACACGGTCAAGCATGACAATATGAACGAGGGTCGGACGGTGATTCTTATCGGGATATCTGCCACTTTGTCTATTGTTCGGTGATGTTTTTGTGCAACGCCTAATATCCGCTTTACGTACATCATTATAATACATATATACACATTTAACAATAGATATTTATTCTCTTCTATTTTCGAAAATTAAAATTTAATTGATATTTCTCGTTTAATCGGAATCGATTCGCTTTCTATCAAACATAAACGGAAGAGAAGCGCGTATCGTATCAGCAATAGCTACACATGAACACATGTAATTTCGATCTGTGGTATCGGTAGCGTAGCAGTGTATGATGCTACAGCTGCAGGCACCGAGTTCTATAGCGTGCAATGGTGAATTGTATGTGATGTTGTATACGCAAGGCTCACGAGATTCCTAGGGGTCGGAGAGGTGGAGGGGGGGGGGAGTTGCGAGGGTGGTTATCCCGGAGCTCCGAGCTATAGAACCTTCCTGGATGAGTACCGAGGCCAGGATTAGTGCTGATTGGTTCGGCCTCGGTGTGATTAGAGATGTTATCAGTGGGGTTACGCCGCACGTTCCCACTGTGTCCGACTATGTATCGCTGTTACGAGTTTGCGTTCTTGCAGTGTCCATCCACCATTGTTGACCCAAGAACATTCGATTGTGATATCGCATCATATTAATGTGACAGGTATCTCAATTGCATGAACATTTCCCTGCGTTATTATTGAATATCTCTTATATAACTGATTGCTAATAACTTATTGTAAATAAACAAAGCGTTGGAAAAATTAATATTCTGCTTTGAGCTATTAAAATTTATAATTTTATTTGACGCGCAGATCAAGGTATTCAAGATTTCTTTTATTATCTTAAAGTACATGTGAAATTTTTAAAGAACATATGTACCAGAGAGTAAATATAAAATGTGCGTATGTGTTTTTGTGATAGATAAAAAGTTAGTTTTATATATATATATATAACCAAATTCAACAATATTTAATTTACATTGATAAGTATATTAAATACTTGAAATATTTAAAACTATTTGAAGCGTATCACTAGTTTATGATGCAATATGCAATAATTTGAAACTGAAAATTATCCTATTCTACATCTTTGTCAAAATTGCCAACATATAATACACACACATTGTATATGTATATATATACAAATTTAGTTTTGTGTGTTACAGTCTTCTGCACAAAATTACTTACTCCAAGTTTAAATAGTCACACAAGAAAAGAATCGAAACTTTTCAGATTTATAACTCAAGTTGAACCGCGTTATGTAAGTTATACATACATAGGTATATATCAGTATGTCCTACGCGATAATGTATAAAGAGAACTAACTAAATCATGTTTGTTCATAATTTGCTAACATTGATTATTTCTTTTAAGACATTTCGAATCTTTTCTTAAAAACTACAAAACTTCTTGAATACAATATTAAAATTTCTTCAAAAAAGATGAACAGACATTAATCCAGAATCATTAAAGATATATTATCATTATAATCGATATCTTTTTAAAAAGTGTCGTGTTTCTCTAAAATCTAGATACAGCATAGAAATGTGAAAAATATGTGCTAAGAGTCAATATAGATAGGATAGACTGAAAGTGTCGAATAAACAGTCGCGCGGTGTACCGAAGCTAGGTGTCGAAGAACAGGACTAACCCGGTCGTCTACCTGCGCTTACATCACTGACCGAAGAAAGGGCGTCAATTCTTCACAGATTGTTAAATTATTACATGAGGTTTATGGCGAGCGTCGAATCGATGGGTCGCCGGGTGCGGCCACATCGGTACGCCCGACGCCGTCTCGACTTCCAATTAGCAGCTTATCGTTTATTGGTTTTCGATATTTGTTTTCCTTTCGTGAAGCTCATCGAAACATCCCAAACGCTTCGGCAGTACATACACTATTTTTCGAAGAATGGAAATCAGTTGAACTTTTTCCCACACGTGTCCGGGAGCGTCAAAGACTTTCCGAGAAAACGTGCGTGGAATATATTAATTGATATATAAACAGCTGCGAAATTTTTGTTCGACTTGTTTTAAATTAGACGTTACAAAATTATCGATGCTATAATCAATAAACTACTAGCTGTTAAGTGTAATACTAAAGCAAAAAAGATATTTCAAGGAAGAAGGGGTAATTCATAATCACAACGAGTGATGAGAAAAGTTCGACGTGACTTGTACCGCTTTTCGAAGTGAAAAGGGAGATGTGAAAAAGAGGGGACGGTTCTGCCTCCTTCACTCTCTTTTTCCGCCGTGGCGGTCGGGAAGAGGGCTAATATATATCAGCAAGTAAAACAAAAGCCTCGGACAAACAACGAACGGTGATGTGTCTACCTCAAGGATGGAAGCGGCAAGGGAAATGAGGATGTAGCGGGGAGGGAGACGACGTAGGCGAAGGGTTGGAACGTTCGGTGGTGAGAGGAAAGAGAGGGTTGCCGGAGTGAGATATATGGGGAGGCTTTTAGTTTCGTTAATGGCTATCTCGCAGACCGATAAGTGCCGAGATCTGTCTACCTTCGCTTGCTTTACACCTTTCTCGCTACGGCTGGTGCATGGCCGTGCCTTCGCGTTTCTATAAAAGCTGAAAAAGACATGATACTGGGAAAAAGGCATGCGCGGTACTTAAAACGATCGTAAACGATTATGCTCCGTTTTAACGGTCACCGTATATATTTGAATAAAATTATTACTTTATAATAATTTTTGGACCCCCCAAGTACTCTAAAAGATTTTAAGAAATATAGTTTCTCATATTAATTCAAGACGGAAACTCTGTTATATGTCTAAAGTTTAGTTTCAAAGATACAAGGTGTCGAAGAAAATTTTTTTCCAAAACTTCGAAAATCACTTTGATTATGTCGTATAAGTATGTTTCAAGGACATGAAATCTTATCTTTTTAGGACGGAGGGGGAACCGCATATTATTTTTTTATTTAAGAACAACTTAAGAATAAGCGGATATCGAAATTCATGATTATACGAAGCCTTATTTTCGTCTTAAGTTAATGTAAGGAATCTCTTAAATCTAAAAACCTCTTAAAATCTTTCAGAATGTACTAAAGAATCATCCTCTATATAATAAATTGTTATATATCTCTGACAATAACATTCTCTAAATAAAGGAATAGAAAATTTTAAAGATTAAATATAATTCTGAGATATAATTTTAATAAATATTAAATATGATTTTTCTCAAAAATGCTTTAAAAACTATTAATATATATTGTGCTAAAATTATTTGTTTCAGTTTTTTTTATTTTACTGTTTCTTTTGTACTAATTAAAAAGTAAACAGTAGTTATTATTCAAAACTTAAAAAATTTAAAAGAATGACTAGTCTGCCAAAACAATATGCTTATTTAGAGACAGCCAAGCTAAGAATAAAATTTAAATAAATTATATAATAAGCCAACACATTTAATTAATATTTAGCATTATTGAAAAAGTAAAATCTTCGTTAAATAAAAGTGACAGAGTCAAGTTATTAGCCACTTGTGTAAAAATATTACGCAAATCGCAAATAATCCTTTTAGAGCAAATGTAACATGATTGTATCCTGATTGAAACCTCATAAGTTCAAATGGCCAACAACTATGGTTTCCCCTAGAATCCTAGATAGATTCGTATATTCGAAGATTGATCATCGTATCCCTAACGTATCGCTAATCGTTCCTGTCAGTCATCTTGGCGTTTTGGTACAATAAAGCACTATTAGACAGCCGAATGAAGTAGAAGAACGCAACCCTCGTAGCGTACTTGCTGATTGACGTTACCCACTTTTCCAGAAAGAATGTAATTGATTAGTGATTTCCTGAGGGGAATTTCTTGCAAAAACCATGCATCTGTAAGATACTTACGTACCGTACATCCAAACGAAAGAAAATCAAAAATACAACAGAAAATTAAACGATAGTATATCTATACAACAACAAAAATTGTGATGTTATATAATTGCGAGAAATACGTAATATAAAAATTTGCGTGCAATTTCATTAAAAATCAATTAGTGTTGTGTGAGTGGAGAGACAATGCATTTGTTGTGTAAAATACTGCGAAATTAGAGAACAGAATTAATTACACATCAAAAATGATTGGTTAACCGGAATTTAGCCGAATACGAGAATAATTAGACGCAGCCGAGCAAGTCTGCAGTATCGAATAACGTCAACAATGGGAGATCTAATCAGAATCGGCTATTACAATTCGCCGATACCGATTGATCGTCCGCGCATCTCTCGCTATCGTTTACAAAGCTTGCAAGCGCATGCTTGCACATTGCGCGTTCTCTCTCACTCGTCCCCTTTAACGGCGTCTCTATTTCTCTGTGTTGAACACAGTTGCAGATGCAGTGGAATACATTTAGCCAAGTACAAACAAGAAGCATATATAGCTTTCTGCATTTCACGACGTCCAAACAGCAATAATCAAACTAATTATGTTTGCATCAGCGAAGTCATCCAAAGCGAACAGCGGCTACGCAACTTCCTATTATTCGTTTACCTCGCACTTGACAAAAAATTGCTTTCACGTTTTCTACGTAATATATAAAAAAAACATTTTATATAATTACACAGAACGTTCTACTATATAACGGACAATATATAATAAAAAGTGCGTTCGATATTGTTACACATTGTTTTTAATTTTTTTTATTGTAATATTTAATATTTTCTATAATAATATTTATTATTTCATTATGTATATCAATCGCGTTAAATGTTGATTAACGATTTATTCATGCGTTTACTTTCTAAGGTAAAAACAGTCAATTATATTTTCTGATATTTGTGCATTATTCTCTTGCAACGCTAACACAGCCGATCTCGAAAACGCGCGTAATACAGATTTGGAGATTCGACCAAACGGATTTTGTGCCCCGTAGCAACATGTACGTTGCGTGTTCCACGTGTTAACAATTCGGTCGCGGTTACGATGCTATTTAACTGCCCTATCGCTCTGATTACTTCCCGGTGCTTCTGGGCAACTGCGAATCAGGATTTAACGGGATGATCAACCCTCGAAATAATCGCGCACGTCTGTTCTCAAAATCACCCAACGGTTATATGAGGAACCGACAGTTCTCTATGGTCTTCAATTTAGTTTCATCAGCTAGGCCCTGAAATTTGCTGTAAAATTTCGCAGGCATATAATTATGCTTTACATTCTCTACTATTTATTTTAAAAAATTTCGAGTAGAGAAATCTAACAAAATAGTAAAGTAATGTATTGTTATTGACATTTTTTTATAGTATATACAAAAGTAATTTTTTATTTTTTGCTAAGTTAATTTCTACTAACTTGTCAATCTTTTTACGAAAGAATCAAATTAGGCGATTTCTTTGAGCGATAATAGTAGGTACTCGATACGTGCTAGCACATTGAGTATCATACAGGTACGAGACAAGACAAAATAGTCGCGTAGTAAAACGGTAAGAAAAAAAGAAGTGCAGCAATATAGCGAACATGTTTGTTTAAGCTCTTTATAATTCACTTGGATCTACATTGCCTTGATGTACTTTTTGCTTTGCATTTACCCTAAGCGTATCTCGTCTATCTCTGACATTATAAAAGCTATGTAATAACAATTAACGTTCAAAATAGTATTACAAAAAAAAGGCTTATAAATTAATTTAAGAAATAATATTATATTTACGGTAAAAAATGTATATTTCAAAATATGAAAAATATTCCAATAAATGTCTTTTTCTAATAAAAAGTTAATGAAATTTTAATGAAATTTGTATGTTAAGATTTTGTGTATTTAATGCAATCATATATATATATATATATTTGATATCATTTATATATATATATATATAATGATATTCTTTTCTTGATAAAAGAATTCTATTTTGCAAATACCCGAATTAAATTGTGTGTTCCTTCAACAAGAAATATATGGGCTTTTTAAAGTAATAGGTAAGTAATTATAGGTATCTATTGAAAATATACACAATATTTCTGACAATTTCTGAAAATAACGATTTACGACACGTACTCTCGCACGAGAGCGATGAGCGACCACCTTCCTTCAAAGATCCGACGAGATGGACGTGTATTGTATTCTCAGAAATGAGATCATCGTTCACACTCTCAATGTCCAAATCTCATTTTCCACTCCTCCAATAAGTCACGGTACGTTTAGCATTCTCCGCAGTTATTCTTGTATTTCTTGCTCCCGGAATCTCAACACCTCGGCGCATCCTCCATCGTCCCTGATGCTGGTCAGTCCATTCAACGTCGTCGTACACTAACATACCCACATGACTATCTCCATCATCGGAATAGGATTTAATTTAGTAGAAACACTTATATGAGCTACTTGTAACTGCAGTGGCTCTCAAATTCAATAGGCCGATATTGCAGCAACATGTAATTTCTCAAGCAAAATACAGAATGTCTGTAATCTCTGTCCACACATTTTCTGTCCTTACATTTTGGAAATGGTTTCAAATGATTTAAAAACTGCGAAATATATATATAATATACGTGTTCGATCATTTCGAGAGATTACTCACAATCAGTATAACCTTTTAAAATGATTGAAATGTATTTTACAATTTTTCATAATTTTAAAACGTTTCTGAAATGTAAAGAAGATGAGCAGATTTTATAGACACCCTGTATATCGACGCAATGTATTATCGATCGCTTAATTGATAGTATAAACTGTTTATTTTTTTATTCAAATATTATATAATAACATTAAAAATTGATATATTGCGTGCTTGATCAATTTTGACATTTTTTAAACAAATATGTGACTGTCAACGTAATTCTACATTGTCCGTCGAGCTTGCCTCTTTTATACTGTATTGTCCTATAAGTATTGTCATTACGCTATGGATAGTTGACGAAGACTGAGCTGTTGGAAGATGAGTCGGAGTCCGTAGTTGTTTTGACACGAATATGGGTTTCTTTTGCGATTTCGATCCGCTCGTTACATCGAGCCAGTAGGTTGGATTACCCGTGACCGACACCTGGAGGTGAGAATGATCCTTTTCAAGGACGCCGAACAACGGATATGCGCATAGTCATCATCGATTCCTCATCGAGCGTTGATTCTCCCTACGTCGCGTTTCTTCTTCATCTTCTTCTTCCCTTTCTTCCACTACTATGTTTCCTTACCACATTGCAATCCGGTTCTGCACTGTCCGCGCGCCAGGCCGTTAAGACGGTTCCAAAACCGATTAGACACACACAGCCGGCCATTGATGGTCCAGTGAACGTTCGTTCAGTTATATTATCTAGAAAGTAGAACTTGGGACGGTGGCGTGCAATTTAAGATTTAAATATTACTTCAATTTCGTTCAAAGTTGATTTCAATACCACCGAGTCATTTTTGTTTTAAACGCATGAAATATAATTAAATAGGAATAAGTATTTAAATAAACGTGATTATTTTATAGATGAAAGAAATTAAAATCTATCTGCGTTTATTATTTAAATTTAAAGAATGTAAGTAATAGATGAGAAATAATGACAGATTTGAGCTAATACGTATATATATTTAGATACCAATAAATAATTTTAAAAATTCAATTCTCGCGTTATTAGTTTAAGTTAAAAAACGTCGTTCTTGATTATTGAATCTAATACCGAAGCCAAAGCGGCTTTTGAATAGAGAACTCTGCGACCGACGTATAATAACATCGAGGCAGCTGAACAGTAACACGTAGACATACAAATGTATTAGGTAGCAGCGTTATTGAACAAGTGCGACGGAGCCTGTCGCCTCGCACCATGATACCCACGCTGTCACTTCCGGTCCTCCCGCTCCTCCCGCCGGTCACCGAAACCGGTATGACGTAAGTGGGCTTCATCCTCGCAACGCATCAGAAGTTCATAATATTTTAATAATGACAGCTACCTGCTGCTGACACCAACCGTCGCCATTATAATGCTAATTCGGTAACGATACGCATCACTACTGCGCCGCGACGGGCTGCACCGTGTACCAGATGGCATCTGGATTACACCCCATTGTTCTCGCGCGCATAACATTTTACGCGCGTCCAGAGAGTGGATGTATAAATCTGGAATATTGCGATGTGCGAACGAGACTGACAGTACTCTTTTTCTCTCTTTTTCGTTTTTTTACGCTTTATTACTCTTCATGCATTCCGGTTAAAGCTCCGGTTACAACGGATGCTGCTACTCTAATATCACGACTTCTGTGTACCGAGTTTACTATTCAAAGGTCGAATTTGCACGGTGCAAAAGGATTTTGATACGCTTTTTGCGGACGATAAAATATAGGAGAATGTTGACAAACGATCTTGTTCAATATATGAGACATCCCGATATGATACAACTTGCGTCGATTGTCTAGATGGAAATTATCTACGCTTTTTCGTCTACTGCATTTGGTTTAATAACATCATTTTAACAAAAAAATCTTTCTCGTATACAACTTTTTATCATTAGACTTGAAAATATTCCCTCGTATATACACGATAAAATCGAGTTAAGATTTTAAATAACACTTCCGTTTCTTGAATCTTCGTATTTTTTAATACCTTACAGTTATTTCTGCAAGAATATTGCAAGTTTATCCATTTTAGCTATCTATTCTAGACGAGTAAATATACTGACGGTTGAGTATATTCAGCAAATATGTGCGGTCATCAGAGTTTTCCGAATAATAACGACGTGACAATCTTGAAGAAGAGTCCTCAAGGGATTAGGGACGTTTGAGTAAATGCATGATTGGTAGTCGAAGGAGCGGTCTCCAGCGAGATACTTGTGGCCTGGGTCGGTGGATTGGAGAGGTTCCGGTTGATCGGATTGCCGATTACTAAGGGGAGAGCGTTGGTGGGGCAAGGAGGAGAGGGTCACGATTGCACGGCAGGAATCGGTACGTAAGAGAAAAGGGACACGCTAAACTGATAGGAAAGAGACAGTGAAGATCACTTCCGCTCCATGAAGCATACTAGAATACCGTACAGTACGTCTTTCGATTCCTTCGTTAATAGTCTCACGAAGACACATCTTACGCCATTATAGATATACCGAATCCTCGATAAAAATTTATAACGGACTTGTCATCGATATATTTACGATCATTTCAAAGAAAAAGTGTACGTGAATATTTGTAAAAATTACACGACGATGCTGTGAGAGTTTTATCATGACCAAAAAAAAAAAAATTGATCGAAAAAACCGCCATGGTAAAATGTTAATAGCGGTGACGCTTCCGTTCTCCGCGCATCATCGATTCCTTGCCGCGTTGTGACAATAAATCCTGTCGTGTTCACATACGCGACATTCACATACGCACATATCCGCAAACGCGTGCCCCTAGAGATCTTTCGATTCCAAACTATCCGAACAAGCGAACCCGAACAAGGCGAGAATGTAAGAACGAACCCTCTTTCTCTCTGTCTCTATCTCCGCTAAGCTATATAAAGTCGTTCACCCCATTCAGACAATCTAGTGTCTGCGCACGGCTGCTGGCTAACTCGGGAATGATCCGTGATTGTATTAATATCACAACACGGCCGGGTACGTATTTATACGTCTTTTATCTCTCTATCTCTCTCTCGCTCTTTCACTCGCATCTTAAACGAGCTCTATCGTCGTACCGCGAATTTATGCACCATCTCGCTCACCTATCTGTCTCTCGACGTATACATATATCGTGCATTTTTACTGCTAGAAAGGACTCCCTATCTCTGCTGGAACTATAACAATAAGAGGAACTAGTTATTGATCCCGCAAGTATCTACTGCGCGCGATGATTTGCTTTAACTCACAGTACAGAATATATTTTTTAGTCATATGATACTTGAAACAAATATTGTTTACTCCAATATTAAAATTTAAGAACGAATTGCTTTATTGAAATTAAATAATTAAAGAATATTAATGTATAATTAAAAATGAAGTTTTGTAATTTTAATATTTAAAAAAAGAATAAATGATTTTGTACTTTTTTTTTTATTGTAATTTGTATTGAATTATAATTACATTTTTACGACGATTAATTTATAACTTTTCTAAATAATATGAAACATTCGAGCAACAATGTCGTGACATTGTTTCACATGTTATCTGATTGATATTAAGACGAGAAAAGAGAAGTAAAATTCAATTATACATTATTTTTTCTTTAATTTTTTGTGTTTGTAGACGGAATTTAAGATTGGCAACTATCCAGCAAAAACAGCAAAGAGCAAGATAATTTATATACAAATTCCAACGTTCCTCCGTGTTATTAGCAAGATGTGCGTTATTTTACGTCTATCTTTTCTTTTTATTTGAATATTTCCCGCTTTAGTTTTCAGACTTGAATCTACTTAAAAAATTCTTAGTATTCAATACATATACTTTACGCCAAAACCTTCTATTCCAAACGAGCATAAAATCTCAGCTAAAACAAACCGTCCGCATTCAAGGGCAACGCAAAACATCAAACACCAAAATGGATTTAATGGGTGCTTTGAGCTCTGTACTTCATTACACTTAGTGGAAATGAGCATTGCATTGAAACTTAAAACGCAAATATATTATAAGCTGAATCTCACCTGTTAATTATCTAATAAGTTTCTCTGCATCATTAATAGTACTGTTAAACTTTGCTTCTTAATTAATTGCTAGAATAAGACAACTATTAATGGAAAATGATCATTGTGCATATCTTGCTCCATTCACAATTAGTTTTACAAATTGTACAGTGTTTTTCTTTAAATAATTTTTTATTAAATATATAACCGAATCGTCTATAATATAGTAATTATTACATTGATCTACATTTCTACAACGTCATCTCTGTATTCACACCGATCCACGTTTTCATTTATTATCGTTGTTTGTATTATATAGATGATATTGATGACTAAAATTAATAATTGAATGAGCCGATGACATTAATTACATGTTGTGCCAAAGTAAATGCACAAGCAAGTGAATGCCCTTTATGTTTGAACATGAGTATTTGTAAGTAAAGTTTCGATGAAACACCGAAGCGTCATTGAATATAGAATTGCCAATGTCTATCGGAACGTGGTTTCTCTCCCGAAAGCAGCAAAGCAGCGGTTTAGGGTTCCCCTTTTCGACGCGCGCGACGACGAGAAGAGGCGTTGAAAGACGAGAAAGTGAGATAGCGCTCCTTCGAAGCATCGTGAAATAAGATAGGAAGGAGCGAGAGACACGATTGTGACTTTTGAACGAGTTCCACTCGATCTCTCTCTCTCTCTCTCTCTCTCTCTCTCTCTCTCTCTCTCTCTCTCTCTTCTCGGCTGCTACGCATATTGTTCTATTTATGTAACCATTGTTCATCCATCGTTTAGGATAAATTTAGCTGGCAGACAAAGTGAGAGAGAAAGAGAGAGAGGGAGGGAGGGAGGGATGAGAGAGAGAGAGAGAGAGAGAGAGAGAGAGAGAGAGAGAGAGAGAGAGAGAGAGAGAGAGCTACGCGGCTGGCTGTCGGTATGTCGGGTCGACTTTTTAAATGTTTCTTCTCTCGGGCTTCGATCCTTTACTCTTTCTAGCTGGCACCCTCTCTCTTTTCGGGTCTGTCCCTGCGTGTGCTATTAATGATACCGATTAATTTAGAACTATTGGGTTTCCCAATTAGCCAATCAGAGCTCGCGATATATGCCGCGAGAAGCCTACCCGTTTTTTCGCAGCTTTTGGACCAAACCAAACATGGACAGAATTGGCGAGACATAACATTGTAGGTTTATGCGTACCGTAGGTTTTTTTTAACTGTCACTTTGGCTCGTGGGGCTTTTATCTGATGAATATTGTATTTTTTTGTATATTTCCTCAATCAAATTTTCATATAAAAATTTATATTTTATATAACTTCTTATAATAATGTTAGAAATTATGTACAAATTATTAATGCTTTTCACTATTTAATTCATCTATACTCTTTCCTCGCTTTGAATATACATATATTACTAGTTTTATTATATGATACATATTTATCATTTATATTTATACCAAGACATCTAGTCTAAGCATAAAACTGTTAACCATCTTTTAAGTAAACGTCTCAAAAACAAAATGTATATATTTTAGCAATTTAATATATATATATATATATATATATACACGCGAGTATTCCTTGTAATTAGATTACTAATGTATTATGAGAGCACATGTGTGTGTTAAAGCTAAAGAAATTCAATTACGTGTACTAATGAGAGAATCATATTACGGAGCGTGCATTAAGAAAGTATAGGAAGCCTATAGTGTACTGATCGAATTTCTACTTTCTTACACCCGTATTTCATCCTATAGTCTGCCAAATCTAATGCATGCTGATTGTGCCAAATACCTTCTTACGTTCCATCTATTTCCTCCTGGCAGAACGTTCGCGGATCCGTATTATTTTTATCTGGTCATTCACAGCCTTCGTTCGGAGAGGAAACATTCTATTTTCTTTTTTTCTTCTTTTTCCCCTTCGCTTCCTTCTCTCTTCGTTTTGTATCGAGCGCGTCTGGGAAAACTATAGATGTGCTATTATTTCGACGTGTTTCCCCGTTTCGCGAGCCGCATGTCGGTGCGATTATCGATAATCGTTAGGCTGTCTCGTCCGCCATTCAACTCGCATCGCCGGATCAGTCGCTCTGCCCTGTACCGTGCAACAAAGCTATAATTATTAGAGCGCGTCATCTGCGTAACTACCACGAGCGTTTATAAAGGGCATACTCCCACCCCCTTTCCCTTCTCTCTTGCTTTGTGGCATCATAACGCACGAGTATTCCCTCTATAGACTTCGAAAGATCATGCATTTCCCCATTTATTGTCAAATTGTGATTACAAATTGGAAGCATAACTACAGAATCAAAATAAAATTCCTTCGTTCTAATGCGCTCTCGCTTTGTCTAATCAACGTTGGAACGCTTTAGGCATTTCAATTAAAACTAACTAACTGATTCGTCAAAATCTTAAGCGCAAAATGATATTAGTGGAGGATTCAAAATTATTTCTTGCTACGTTTGAAGACTTACTTTTTAGCCTTAGGTCCGTTTTCAGTGCTTCAATTAATCCGGTTAATTCGTCTGGCGCACGAGTGCGCGAGCAGAATAGGAAGATGCGAGAACAAACGTGTGAGTCAATGCACGTACGTGAACCGAGGGAGAAAGAAAGGTAAAGATACAAGTAACTTCTTACATAGATAAGCAAGTAAAGCACGTACTTTAAGTCGTTCGCTATGTTGACTACGTCGCTGTCATTTATCGTGCATGCATAAATCACCGCCATCCTTGTTCACTGCCTTATTCCGTGTAATCGTAAAAGATGACCCATCTTCCGGCGGATAATATCAAGGAAGTACACAAGTTCTACACGAGCGATAATTACACGAGCAATAAATGATACTTCGCTAAATGCAAATCTACAAAATAATGCTGATTAAAAAATTTATCGTTAAAGTATACACGCATAAAAGACAATTCATAAAATTGAAAAAAACGAAAGACAATGGATCAATTAGTGGTTGTTAGATTTAATCGTGTTGCAAAACAATTTAAATGTCCAGTTATGTCATGATATATGCGGCCAACAGCTTGATTACACGAATTCCCAGGATTATACTTAACCATTGTATCGATCAATATACGAGAAACCAAACTAATCACTTTACTTTTTTGTAGTTTCTCAATTTTAGTCTTAGAAGAAATGATTACTTTATAAGTTCATCGATTTCCTCTATTTCGATGCATTTATAACTTTGTCAATTTTATTAGGTATATATTTTGCGTTCATTAGAATTTGCGCAATTAAAGTGAATGGAAGAATATTGGGATAGAAATGCAATAAACGTATAGACAAGTTCTTGTAAAATTTATCTTTTCTCAATTAAGAGATATGAATAAGAAATTACTTTTAACTTCCACTAAAAATAATTTTGCTCTCATTTGCAAAATGCTCAAATACCAATGAATTTAGTTTTTATTCTTGTTCTTTTCGTTGTTCTTGAATGACGTCATGTATTTTTTGCTTTTTCTGTAATTATTTATTGCACCATTGCTTATAAAAGTGTGCGTGTAAATGTATAAGTATAAGTGAATGTCTGTAGTATATCAGTCTCAAGTTCGTGGATTCGCTAAACCCGCATGCTGTATGGATCAGTCATCCCTGCGCAAAATTGCGAGAATGCCTATGCTCCGCCATCTCTCGGAGAGTTTAAGGACTTCTTTGACGATTTTACGTATTTCGTACAAAAAAAGGCGCTTTGGGAATATTGCAAAAGTTTTTCCTAAATCGTCAATATAGTCTCATCAATCGGATACAACTTATAATCGAAGAAATGCGAGCTGATAAAGAAGATACGCAAATTAAGAATTATACATTTCTTGAAACTGATGAGCTTTCAATTAGTACATAACAGTTTAAACGAATCCTTCGTTCACAATTTAATTCTATTAATGATTTCCCAAGTACACTTATTTTATATCATGTATAATAGGAAATAATTTATATGCGTAAAAATAACTTATCTTGAAAATGAAGACTAGTCCTCTTCAACTTTTTTTAAGTAATAATATATACATATAGACAAATAAAAGATTAATTTACACCTAATTTATTAACGTATGAATAAATAGTATATATTATTAAATGATAGAACTAGAATGCAAGTTATAACAAACTTTTTATCCAAACCGAAGTTAAAGATTAATCGATAAAATGTATGTATAACTATTACGAGATATAAATATTTGTTATTTGTAATGTACGATTAACATACTGATGTAAGAGTATTTCTTAAAATTGCATGATATTCATAATTCATCTACTATCGTTTCAATTCAAAGAATCGCGCGCGAGAAGGAGGTGAAGCTTCTTTGCAAACTAAAAAGGACGACGGTCGGTTTTCACATTCTCGACGGTCTTTTAAAGAGAAGAGTTCCACGAGTCCTTTCCCATCCTATCCTGGTCTAACTCCCAGGAGAAGTCGCTCCCGTACGTAGACCAGATTTATGTGTAAAACTCCCGCGCACCGCCCTCTTCGTTCGAGTTGACGGTGATGCCACACACAGGAAACGATCCCTCAGGATTCAAAAATAAATTTATTCTTAACGATTGGGAAATCTGTATGATCATCAGGACAGCAATCATAATTTAACACGATGCTACCGAAATTATTTGAAATATTCCCTGATATATTGAAATATAACATGCGACAAAGAGATTATCCTTGCGATAAATACTTTAAACATAACGAAATAAAAAATATCAATCTTTAAAAATCACTTCTCTCTCTCTCTCTCTCTCTCTCATCATGTAAATATTTATTTAACTCTACCTTCTTCTTAATTCAAGACGCGTTAAAATTTTAATACTAGTTTTATTTATAAGTACAATAATACATTTTTATATGCATCTATTACTAGGTATACAATATGTAATTATAATATATTGAAATAGAATAAAAAAATTTTATTATTAAAATATTTAGTTACAATTGAGTATGTTGTGTCGATAGATTTGTAAACATACAATGATTTATTGCATTCTGTCTTTATTGCATTAGAAGAATCAAGTAAGGTTGGTAAATATAATAAACAATATATGATAATTGTAGCGAAATTTTAGTAAATACTACTGTTTGTACTATTTACGATGATTTGTGTGTATCAAGAAAATTATATAGAATACTTAGGGAAAGGTACTTGTTACCAAGATGAGGTCGCGTAAGCGAAGAGATACATAACCCAACAAAATTCCATACATACCGGGATCATCCCGAAACCACGTAATAAGTTAATCATGAAGTTATGCAACATAAAGAAAGCCGTGAGCGTTTTTACAATCTCAGAAGACATTTGCAGCTTTCCAATGTTTCCCCTCTAAACTTTTACTCTTGCAACTTTCTCTATGAATGTTTTACCTTATTTCGTCCTAGCTACTATTTGCTAGAAACTATTTAACGTGTACAGACTTTTTCGAATGCATTTTCGGAATACTCAACTGTCTTTTCTTCAGGCTTGAGTAATTCCCTCTTTCAGCAATTATATACAGTTTGCAAGTTACCGCGTACAATACGGTAGTTCAAAATCATAGACCTTGCAATTCTGCATGGGTACTATCGTTCGAAGCAAACTAATGTTTCCTCAGGCCACTTAATAATTCCGCACGCGGTGCGTAGACGCGTGACCTGGACAGTTCCCACGCACGATGCGGAACACCACGCACCAAAGTGACGTATCACATACGTGATCATGTTCTAATGCATCGTACGTTTCTTCGGAAATAACAATTAGACGGCGAACAAGGCTACTTATAACGCAATCTTACCACTACTGTGGATGCTTAATTCTGTTGTTCGAAGCAGCAATAAGATTTAAAGATTAGAACTTTTACTATTTGCTAAATAAAAGTATTTTTAACAAAGTATTTCCTCTTTTTTGCTGCAATATTTATTAAGTTATAATTTTAGTTATAATATAATTTAAGTTATAACATGTTATAATTTTGAAATTAAAGGTGCTTTCCAGTAAGAAACACAAATGACAGACACAGTGACTTATTATCTACATTTTTATTGTTTGCTCAATAACAATTATTAAATAAAGATGAAATAATCATTGTGTTATACTGTGTCATTTGCTGGAAAGCACTATAATTTTCTTTTATTTCATAAAATTTAAAATTTATGATACATTATATCGTCATTGCGTTCATTTTAGAGTATAAAGATCAGCTATTTCGTACATACAGAGAACACCTATTATACCGTAATGATCAATATTGTAATGTAATGAACACAAATATATGCGAAAAGTAATAATTGTAAAGAGCCGGTTTTATATGTATATATATATATATATTCCCGGCATTAAAAGACAAGAATTCCGATGGAATAGCCAGCGTCTCTCTAACGTCATTTTATATCTTCATCATCAAGTTCGCCGCGAAAACCTTTCTTGTGTTCCGCCATTCGCATTATGTGCGCGCTATAATCATATTCATATCTGATCCGAATAGCAATTCACAATCCGCCCGTATGTACAAATATCACCATACTGACGAGCATGTAAGTATTATTATGCGACGGCATGATAGAGACCTCTTCGGCATTCCGTCATGTTCGCGTTTCCCAGATCGAAATAATGCTATGCGGACATTATAATCGTAAATATGGGGCCGCACTTGCCCGCGTGAGGTATCTACATGCCGTCCGCCTATTTCAAAAGAGAATTATAATTTATTATTACTACGGATACGCGCGGAATAACAAGCGTAATCGCTGATACACACGCTTCACTCTTTCACGAACCAGGTCGAGTCCTGATCGATCTTTGAATACTTACGCGATCTACTTGTCATCCGACACTTCAAGAGTCGTCAAGTCTTTTCATCTCTCTGACAAAATTATTGTGTCAGAAATTTTGTTTAAATCCAACTAAATAGCTTTTTGATGTTTGTGTTCTTTCACGCAGCATAGGTATATGCATTACATAATAACAATATTTGACTTTACGGAATATAAAATAAGTGTTACATTTTCGCGAATTATCTTAAGTGAGATAATTTATGATCGCAAATTGAGAAAATAAAAGTTCATAATATTGATAAAAAATATAATAGGCTTCATAATTTTTTATATTGGTATACATACATAATTTCAAAATGTACTGGTTCTAATACTGACTTTTTGAGCTTCTGCATAAATATTAAGATACAATAATGATTTTTTAAAATGAAAATGAGAGCCATCTAATCATACTATTTATAAATTTTAAACGAAAGATTATAAAACCATCTCGATGTTTCCATTAAATATGATAGAGCTTTATTAATCAAGGTAGATCTTTAGTCAAGTTCGATATTCTGCTCTACTATTCTGTACATGAGACTTATAGCTGTTATAGGGGCGGCCGATAAATCGAAGAGCTCGAGTGAGGAATATCAATTTGCGAGGTGGCCTCTACTGAACGTGGCGCGACATTGAAAGGAATGTAAATGCGTTATGAGTACCGGCCCAGTTCTATAGTGTCACGAAGCATTCGTCAACGTGTCCGCCTGCGGCTTACAGATTGCCCTATGAATGAACGGTAGTTCCAGAAAACACATGATACGAACTTTAGACCGTACGTGATGAGCAGATAAGTCGAATTTTGTGGAGAAAGACAAGTACGTGACAATAAAAATTCAAAAAATCAATCCAAACATTCTTAAATGTGCCAACTGTTTGCTTGTACTTACAAAATTGAAGATATAGCAAGTACGTGAACCGTGTATCAACGTACAAAACATGTATAAACTTTACTGAAATTTGTTTGCGAAGCGATGAATAAAAATCCAGAAAAGATTTACTTTATATTGTAATTAAATTAGCTATATAAGAATATATTATGTGATAGAGAAAATCTTAGAAAAATGAAAAAAATTTTTAAGTGACGGAATATAATCTTAAATTCTATTAGAAAAAATATAAAAGTTTTACTTGCGAACGATATCTATAGTTGTGAGAAATTCATCGTCACACACATTTGACATATAGAAAATAATAATAATTAATTATTATTGTTATAAACAATGTAAACGATTTTTATTGGTAAGAATGGAGTTCAACTTCGAAATTACAGTTTCATTGTCATCTTGATAAATCATGCGAGACTTTTTCTGTTCCTACCGTTAGACGGAGTGATCACGATCATCGACGACAACGATCGAAATTGATGGGATTGGCGCGTATCGTTAAAAGTAAGCGGACCACCAAGACCGGCGGGGCAAGTATCACGGTGTCAATTAATGAGCCCCCTACTCGGGACCTCAGGATTCTCGAACGTTATATGGAACGGTCTCCAAAGAGAGCCCCGCGGAGGAGCAAAAGGAAGAGATCTCGAGGCTCCTGTGGTTTTGTCGCGCGATTCCTGGTAGGCAGCCATAATAAATACATAATATGCACATAAAGGCGAGCCGGCGCGATCAAAATGATCAAGAGAAATCCTCACCCGTTCTACCACCGCTCCGTGGGTGGTTCTTTCAGCTCGCGTCGTGCCGTTCCTCGAGCGTGCGTTCGAACCAGCCAAGTGAAAATCACATCGTTTCCCTGCTCGGATGTTCGAACAGCTGGGAGCCCTTGCGAGTGCTCATTGTTGAAAGATGTAATCTACGAGGCCCTAAAGTTTTTATTGCGCCTCCAACTAGAGCGTGACATAAACTTTACTTCTAAATGTCGTACGAAATTTAATTATGAATTAATCGGTGTGTATAATGAAATAGCAATGTTATAATCCTGTCGAACATCTTTTCATTGGTAATTCATAATGTCAAATTATATCCACAATTTGAGTTACTTTTAATCATTTTTATGAATCGCTCTTGCTCTCACTCAGTATATTGTTAATTTAATTAAAACAATAAAGTTAAACGATTTAACTGAAAAAAATATATTAAAAAAATTTAGTCTATTACTAATTAATTTTGTAAGTGTATACATTAATCTAATCACACAAAAATGAAATGATTTATATTTTCACACACGTGGAAGTTAAAAATAACAAAATATTATTTAATTCAAAGAACTGGGTTACTTTTTCGATATTTAACGATGTAAATTAATAATATATGAATACCTTGTGTAGCATGTTTAATTATAAACTATTATTATATGCAAGATGTATTTTAACGTTCGAAGTAATCTTTATTTCTAATCATTATAACGTTAAAAAAATATATATTTTTAACATATTAATAATTAATATATTATTCAGAAAAGCCAAATATTATAATTCAAATATTTCTAGTGATTTTACGTAATATTAAGTTTAATGCTCAGTATAAAGTTAATAAAGTATATGACGCGGTTTAAAATTAATGTTCTAATAGAAATTCGATAAATGTCATGTAATAAAAACTATGCGTAAAACTTCTCCACTTTGGCATCTCTTATTTGGCTATTGTATCGATTTTATTGCAATTCCTATAATTCAGATAATTCCAGATTTGGCTTTTTGATGCAATCTCATCGTCATATGGTTTCTTTCTGCAACGATCTGAATTCTGCTAAAAGCGCGCGTTAGAATTGCACGAAAGAGACTAAACAAATCGCTGCTCTCGAGATCAGAAGCGAGCATAAGAGATGCTAGGTTGAACGAGGAAGGACGACTTTATCTCCGCGGTGGTCCACCCGATGGAAGAGCAAAAACACTATTATGGTAGAGAGAACGTGTAGCCCATAATATACATGTTCAAAAACATATCAGACAATAGATTTATCTTGTAATAAATAATATTTAATTTTGACTCTTCTCTATCAGTTTAAATAATATTGCACGTTTAATTTTAAGTTTTAAACAATGTAGTGCCAGTATTTTAATTTAACACACAAGTTTGCATGGCACATGTCATAGAGATTTACATTTAATATTCATAATAATAAAAGAATTTTGTATTTAAAAAAATTATTTTCTTAATCTCATAATCCATCCATGCATTAGCATTTACTTCTCCACATTCATATTATTCGTTTCCTGCCAGCAATGTTCGTATATTTAAGGTGCGACACGTAAAAATTTTGCAGAGACACAAACCAAAATGTTTCTCGGACTTATACGAAGCACCGGAAGAGTGTATGCATGATTCGAAAAGGCGATTCAACATTTATATTGAACGGGAGTTAATGGGCATCGAGCGTCGATGAGGCTTCGACGACGATGAACGTTCACGTCCGTCAAGGGAGTCAGGTCTCTCGATGTTTTTACGCAGACGCGCCAGTAATTTACAGTCGGTCATTCGGCCGTACATGGACGGTACGATCGGTAGCCTCGCGATACGTCAAATTAGCCAATATATCATGGCTTTCTTTACCGATCCATCGATTTATGTGCATGCGCATAATATAAATTATTAAATAAGTCTATGTGTACATACTATATACATATAAGTGTGTGTGTGTGTCGCGATTGCACGAGTCAATGACACGTGTGTGCATGTGTACTTGACGAATACACGTCGATTATTTATCGTTCAGTGTATTTGTAATCGAATCGTTACAATAAGGCAATTTCGAGATCGCAAAGTACGTTAATAATCGTCCAAAACCAAATGATCATTGGCGGAACAAAAATATCATACGTCTTCGAGAAGCGAGGGAACGATATATGCTTTCCTTTTGCGGATACACATCTGCGGGGCTCTATAAACACTCATTGTATACTCACGTCGCTAATTGGAGGAATTCCAAAAAAATATTGAAGACGTAAAGGCTTAATGGAAGTATATAAACTGAATATAGATTATATACACGGACATACAATGTAAGACATGCGAGAAAAGTTTAGAAATCTTCAAAATCTCAAAGCGCTTTCCTCTTTATCATTTTCAAAATTAATTATTAATCTTTATTGGATGGGAAGAACAGCTACAGCGGCACTGAAACAATGTTTCGAGGCAAGGAATAATATGAATACGATGAATTTCTTATAATAAGTCTTATGCATGAAGAAAACTCTTGTAAGATTTTAAAACTCCTTGTCTCCTACTCTCTAAACTTCTAAGGATTAAAAGTAATAATATCAATCACATTTGAGAATATTCTTAATTTATAAGACGTATTCTTCCATCTTATTATATCGTAAACTTACAATATTTTAGTGTTTTCTTTTATTTATGAAACATATGAGTGGAATAGTCCAAATAAATTTGATATTAATTCCAGCGGAAGAATCCGCATTGCCCAGAGATCGCGAGGTACGACATGATTTCGAAATCCAATCGACATCGGCCAATAAAACTGTCAAACGGTAAATCTTCAGGAGAGAGAGCACCTCCGGCTCTTGGAAGGTTGTAGCGTTGTATTGACGTGAGTTATCAGAGATAGAGAACGCCGGGAGAGAATCGGGGTGGATGACTCCCTCCTGCTCCCCGCTCGCTTACCCTCGTACACCATGATTCTACGCTGTGCAACCCTCAGCACGGGATTGGCTTTACCGACCTTCGCGGAACGAAGGATGGAGAAACAGTAAGAGAAAGAGAGAAACGGCAGAAAGAGAAAGACAAAGAGAGAGAGAGAGAGAGAGAGAGAGAGAGAGGCCGCTGGGCTTGTCTCATTTTACTTTACAAGAGGGATTTAAAAACGAGGAAACCGTTTGACAGTTATTGCAGCCTCGCCGACGCACACCACTACATCCCAGCCTCCCCTCTGACTTGATCTACCGGAACTTCGAATTAAATCTAATATATACAATAAACAAGGAAACAATCAATAACAAGGGGGGGTCCTCGTTTCGCGTTGGTATTCCTATAGTGTCGCCTTAAGTCGGACAGTGATATGTCGATAATTAAACGCCGCTTTTGTATGAGAAAGTTGATAAGAATATAAATCGTCGCCGGGACATTCGAGACTTACATTCACCTAAATGATGAAAAATAACAGCGTCTTATTGGTGCTATTACGTCAATTACTGCGAAAAATCGTCTAATCTTCAAATTTAATTGTAGGGGAACCCGGGATATAATGAAACCATGGGGTATAATGGGATGTACTCGATATCTGGTTACAGAGATGCTAATATGTAATGAATTGTCAAACAATAGTTACTGTTAGACGTATCTTTTTAATATATTGTTATTAGTTGTTATATTATTTTTACATGAATATTGCTAAAAATTGTATAATATGTGTTCGCTTTGCTGTCCGCGAATGAGTTACAGGTTCTTTGGTATATTCGTGTAAGGTAAAGTAATAATAAAATTCTATTTTTTATTGTCACAAGTACATTTATCTTATTATATGATCTTTTCTTATTACTTTAGTAAAATTTATACAAATATATTGTTTATCTGTGGTATTTTATATTATCTAAAATAAATTAACTCTTTGAGGCATAATGGCGCATTAATACATGGGGCACAATGGTGCACACTTGCACAGTGGCTGCCGCCGCGGCGCCGTGGCGCTATCCGCTGTGATACATGATTGAGATTAGGCGCCAGCCTTTACGTGTTTGCGTATTTTTAACTATCAAGAATTTTTGTACGGATTACGAAGTGTATTTAATAATGTGTTCAAAATCACTTTTAAGCAATATTCAATATTAATTTTTTAAAAGTAAACAAGTTTTATGTGGTATCCCATTATACCCCGCATAAATGATATAGTGATTAGTGAGATTATGACACTCTCACAAAACAATAATTTCGTCCTGTTAACTTACATACTTTTGCAGTAAAACTTTGGTTTCTCTTATAGTAAAGACTCCAAAGAATATTTTAATGTGTATAAGAAAGTTGATTTATTTATTTTTAATATATTTAAAACTTGAAAAAAATTTAACTATATAACCATTATACCCCGGGTTCCCCTACTAAATGTGAAACGATCATTTATTATTTTCTCTACGTGTTTAACCTGAAAATCTAAAAAAATATGCATACTTACACAATAATGTTCAAGATGTTTCAGACAAATCTACTAAGATGTAACAGATTAAATTTAGATTAAAAAACGTTTATGCTTAAATTATGCATTATGCGTGTAAAAATTATACATATAAGAAGACCTCTCTCTTTTCAGTTTCACAGCGATTTCTCGTCCGTTGCTGACACACCGCGTTAGTTCTTCCGGTCATTAAATCCAATCTACTATGTAATTTGCAGAGACATTATACGAACTGATTAAAATAATAATACCGGGCCGCCATAGTCAATGAGCGTGACGCGATTCGTACCGAATTACCTTATGAATATTGATCTGTATCCGGTGTTTGGTGATAAATATATCATGTGGCGTCGTGTGTTCTTACATATATATTGAAATCACAATGGAATTAAAAAGCCGGACATCATCGACATGGGTTCATTCAATCCATCACCTCTCGCGATCGCGTATATTATTTTTCCTCTGAATACAGTGCGTTATTCTCTGTCCGATATTTACATATTTACATAATCATATCAAGCTTGAAGAACAATATGTTTTCTTCAATGCAATTTATTATAGTTACGTATTCGGTTTCTCGATCACGAGATGCGCATCTATTTATACTTTGAAAGAATAAAAGTGCATGCATAATTTTAGTACAACACTTATAAATGTACAGAAAATTGAAATAAAACGTACTTTATACAATGCGGCAGAAGATGAAAGCCGATACTAATGCATCTTTGATTTAAATGAGAAACGAAAGTAAGACAAGGAGCGAAAAAAGGATAACACGTAGTAGAGTTTCAGGGAGCCGGCGAATAAGCGCCGCTGGTCTTACTACCGCTAGGCAGCGGAACCCCCGCTGACATTAGGCCCCCCATCGACACCTGACAACCTGTTAGCTGCTGCCAACAAATTGCTTTGCATCCCATTCAGCTTGCTAGCTACCATGAGCAAGTTATCCACTTTCTTACCTTAAATAGATTCTTAGCATTTCTTATTGCTTATCTATTATGTTTCTCTCACTACCTAGGTGATACATTTTGCCAAATATTTGCACGCGTACAATTATATAGCAATAAAAACAGCGATCAGTTAAATTAGTTATATATGTATCATATCTATATAGGTTGGTGATGAAATTATTAGAATCATGTACTTAAATTAACGAGTTTACGTTGAGGGAATTAATTTTTAAAATTATATTAATATAACAATGAGACTCAATTTTCAAAAACAATGGAAGTTATAAAGGCTACAAGTTTAAGCTAAGATAAAGATTGCTCTTCAATATAAACAAAATGCAAAATTCAAAATCACAAACGCCTTCTACCCTTATCGAGTTATCATCATAGTATATACAAAATTTAAACATAAATACGGTTAACAAATAAAAATTAGAATATTCTATAGGAAGTCTTAATTTAAAGTTCGAATGTCTGGCACAATAATTTCACAGGGAAGAAAAAGTTCATCTTGTTATCCTTTAGGGTAGAGCCATTAAAAATAACAAGAAGTACTCTCACTAAAGTTGATGATATTAAGGTTAAAAATTAATGTTGAAAATATTAAAATTTCCATCTCAACGTCCACATTTTGCAATGATATGGATTGTTATGCTTAACCGTACTTATGTTTAAATTTTATATACATTAATGATGACCCGATAATGGTAGAAACGTTTGTGATTTTGTATTTTGCATTTTGTTTATATTAAAGAGCAACCTTCATCTTAGCTTATTGTTAGATTCGTAGCCTTTTTAATTTCCATATTGTAATTAATTTTTAAATGAAAACACACCTACACTGTGCTATTATTATTTTTAAATTTTAAATATACTCCTCTGACACTACTGCAGATAACATTATCTCTCACAAATAGACTATTTAGTACAAGTGTCTTCAAGTCATTGTTTAAAAGCCCATGTTTCACGCTTGTTTGTTAATAAATTTCAAGATCATTACGTGTTTTTAATTTTATTTTAACACATTTAAACATTTTAATTATTTTTAGGGTATTCTTACAATATTGTTTCATATTGTTGTTAAGTATTATAGTTTATTTTATGATATACCACTGATTTATAAAAATGTTGAATTATAATTAATTTATTTATTCTATTTATTCTAATTAAGATCTTTCTTCCGGAAAAATTTTCGAAATAAAAATTAATAAATATGCTAGTCAATATCACGTACATAAACCTTCATATACTGATTTTATTTTTACACAATTTATTGCAAAAAACAAATTTTTCAAACTGTGGCTTTAATAATATTATTGCCCACTGTGTAATTATAATTTATATCAAGAAAAAATTATATGTGATGACAAAACGAGAGACAATAATAACAAAGTGTAATAAAATAAAAAAAAGTCAGTGGAGAATAGGATAAAGAAAGATGACGCATTAAATTTCAAACGGGACCCACATACACCCTTTTTCGTTACCCACGATCGATGGTGGGAGATGAAAAAACGTCAGGCGATGTAACAATCCTGTAGGCGCGACAATATAACGCGACAATTTCCCGGTGCATTAGAGGGGGCTGATATATTTTATGGGGATTTTTGCATATAATTTTACGGAGCGTTAGAGCGGCATTTAAATACGGCAGCTGGATAAACAGAGCGCGACGGTTCTATTCCCCTCTCCCGGACAAGTGACGAAGGTGAAACGACGGATTGGAAAGAGAAATCGAAACGACAAAAAGCACGCGGGGGAGTGAAAAGGAGACGGAGCGAAAATAAAAAGGGGTCCCATAGGAAAAGAAAGAGACGCAGCTTACGCGAGAGAAGAGAGGGTGTACATCCGCGATCTGTTTGCACAGCATGCGATACATGTGTTCATGCACCGAGTCCAAGGGCGACAGAAACGATTTGACGATTCACTTAAAGGCTAATCCCCACCTCGTCGAATCGTCCTGATGATAACCGTATCTGCATCTTCATAACAAAATCATTTCGTTTTTGAACGCGTGACTTAATAAAAGACAGCGAGATAGATAACAAGACAGAATGATATGCACTGAGAAAAATGCTCTGATTAGATATGAAGTAGTAAAGCTGATGGAAAATGGACAAATCAGAATTTTTTTGTTAGATTTACTCAAATTTTAGTTGAGATAACTAGAATTCTGATTAATATATAATCAGAATCTCTCTTCATCCATTTTCAACCAGATATTTTTCTTTATATTGTTAAAACCTTAGACTTTCCCACGCCTACTTTTAACTCAACATGAATGTAACTCAACAATTACACTTATTGTTAGTAAATATCGCAATGCTTAAACTAATAAATTATTTACTGACTACTATCTATTATACAATCACATATTTAATGCGTAATCACGTATCTGATAAATTTATTTAAATATATATAGACATATTATTTCACATCCGACTTTGTCAGTAAGTGGCGCTTATCATACTTATTGTTAGTCGATTTATTCATATGACGGTTTTTTGTTGTCTAATTATTATTGTTTATTTAATGTTTGTTTCACACTGCATAAAAATAGTTGAGTATTTCTAAAGCAGAGTAAATAAGGAATCGCATAAACGGTTGGAACGTCGAGTCCTACTCAGGGTGAAAAACGATCGGTAGAGTCAATGATCTAGAAGTTGACGTTATCCGGAAACAGCCAGTAGAGCCCAGCATCATAATATCCGCGTCTTCACCGGAAACGTAGCAACGCGTGGCCATTGGGGGAACGAGTACAGTTGTGATTCGTGCCAACTAATCGGAACGATCTGCTATTACAGCCCCTGTCGATTGACGTTTAGTTAAAATCGTTTTTCGCAATGTATAATAATATACTGCGATTACGTTATATGTTAGCAGCTTTTGCAGTATCGTTATACGAGCTGGAATCCTCTTGCCTGCATCGAGTTCGCGAGAAATTTATCGCGAAGTAACCGACAGTCCCGAAACTTTGTCCGTACATAACACGCGGCGCGGTTTGGACTCGTATACATACTGTCTGCGTTTGAAATTGGCGCACGTCGGGTGGGAGCGCGTATATACGAATTCGCCTTGAATGAGTCAAAAGAGGACTCGAGCTAGACAGTTTCCCCGGGGAACGTCACTGCCGTATCCGGGACTTTCGTCCGTCGCTTTGATTTATGTCCTTGTAAGTGACGTCACTCGTGTGCGTCCGCCGTACTCCCGGCGATGGTACCCCTCGTGTGTGCACAAAGGATCCTCCGTCATATTATCCCGGGCGTAGCGTATATAAATGACCGAAATTGGGACTTATTGTGTTTGTCATCGGCACGGGAAATCTTGTGCGCTGATTTATTATCTTTGCCTTCGGTCGCCTCGTCTTTTCTCGGCCGATCGCACTTCATTTGTAAAGTATTCGTTTGACCAATAGCGAAATTTCTTTTACATATGAAATAGTATACTATTGATGTCTATGATTATATAATTTCTAGATGGATGTAATAATAAAATTAATGTTCTTTCCGGATAGTCTTTGTAATAATTTTATGATAACAAAGAAACTAAATGGATATACTCTCGCGGTGCATTTATAATTATATATACTTTCATAGTTCCGTACGTTATCGGGATTTCAGGACTCCGGCCGTGGCACTCGTTTTAATTGCAATTAAAATCTTTTACATAAGTTAAAGGAAGGCTTGTCCACGCGGAATAATTAGCAAAGTGCTTTCAGCGTAGAACGCCAATGGCACACCGTAATTGGCAATAAAACATTTCATTGAACCGCTAACTTGGCCCCGCGCGCAAACGAACGAACTTGGGGGAGAGCCTATTATCTTATGATAATTCGCGCCCGGGGTGAAATTAATCGAGTAACTACAATTTCATAATGGCTGCGCCCTTAACGCGGGAGACGGAGCCATACACTTACTCACAAATACGGCGTTGCCAGCTCGTCGGAAGAAGAGAAGGGGACGCCGTCTTCCTGTCTCTTTCCCCCTGTTCGTTCGATCTATTTGCCCTCTGTCCCCGTCGCACCTTCGCGAGCCCGTGCGTATAACTCGAATGACATAATTGAATAATATAACGTGCCACCCTTCGTGAGGAGAACTGAACCACGCCAGGCTGAGCTGAACTGAGTAATAGTAGAACGAGTCCGGGGCTCGTGGGACCTCTCGTCACGCATATTTCATTACGCGATCTGGCAACCCTGTAACCCCATCTACCGTCTACGACCTCTCTCTGTCCCCAGCATCACACTACACGATGTGATGTACATTCGTCGTCCAAGCAAATCGGCCAATTCGATCAAATCAAGAAAATGACGCGAAGTATAATAACGATTCTTGCAATTAATTATAAATCTGTGTAATAAAGCGCGCAGTGAATTCCACTCTTTTAAAATCCATCCCAGTCGACACTAACCGAAAATAACATCAGTGTTATAATTTCACGCTCAACGACATAAATGTAATAGAATTCATGGTGCTACACACAATTACAATACATTGTCAAGTACGAAATTATAACATTGATGTTACGTTATTTTTAATTGGAACATCAATTGCGAACAAAATAGGAATAACTGTGATCTCTTTGATTATACAAATCAATATATTTCGAATTCCAAAAGTTCCATTTCATCATGTAAAATTTCTGGTCTTTTCTATCTTTATTTTAACGTTTTAAATAGTACATAATTACAGCGGTATTCATTAATCAAGAAAAGTTGATTCCCTATAAATTTGTAAAACACTTCAAATAGAAAAGGCAACAATAATCATGAGACGTCGCACATATACAGTCTAAAATTTCCACAGCTGTGAGAGAAATAATATTCCTGATTTTATCGATACCCGAGACACAACGAACGGTATGAAAAAGAAAGACAAAGCCTCCTAGCCTATACAGATTTTACAAATTTGCACGGCGTAGCTTGGTATCTGTAACTGGTATATGTACGCCTATAACACGTATCTACGAATTTTCTTACACGAGAAATAACGATAACCCTCGCGTTGACTTTTATCGCGATATGGTAATCTCCCAAAGACGTGCAGCTATAACGTACGTACGAACCGTAGCGATCGCGCGAATAAGATATACCGTCGAGATATCTATATAATCCGAGGTATTAGTAAGCATCCTCGTGACACTAGCATATTCCACTGGGCTACTCCATTTGCGCGCCAGACCCCTATCCCGCCGCGTCCTGCCAGTTCGATATAATACCCCGGTAATTCTCCGGGGAAACGATTCTCCACGGATCCGTTGCGCCTCTCGCGCTAAAGAAGTCCTCCCCCATCTCCGGCGCGATTCACATCGATTCACACTCATAAAACAACGCGCGACTACATTTTGACAATTCTATTACGATTATTTCGTCGCGCCGACAGCTGCTGCTCGAAGACCGTCTCTTCCGTTCTATCGCGTAATAAAAAGCGGTGCCAAGTGATCGTGTAATTGCGCCTCGAAGAGAAGACATGATTTCTCGTCACTGAATTCGCGCTCGAGAGTGCACCCCCCCGACTTAATTTTCTATAATATATTATTATACAGAGCGATATAAGAAATGTAAATAGATAAATGATGTTAAGGGCGATATGAATCAAAAAGATATTTGTTCAAACAGTAAAACATTTAATTAGTCACTACTTAATTTAGACATTAATATTTCGCTTTTAAATAATTAAATAATAAATAAAAAATAGATAATAAATATAAATGTGTCGTTACAAGTTTTGGCTCTCGGATTGAGCCCACCTCAGACATTAAAAAACAGCGAACAAAATCGATCGTCGAAAGATCATTCGTACAGTCTCCATTTAATTTATTAAGATAAAAAAAAGAACAGTTTTCTTTTTATCAAAAAAATTACTACGATTGTTATTTTAAGATTCTATACGATGGTTTTTTTTTTGCCGACTTGCTCGCTAAGTTGGATTTAAAGAATCTACTTTCAAAATTGAAATCACGTGAGTTTTGGAATATCCTCTATGCGACAAGGACAGCGGAAAAAGAAAATTGTTTCATTAATATTATCAAGAGAAATATCTATAATGTCTACATGCTATTTGACTGATCAGGAAACGAAATATCTGCGTAATTGATCGCGATGCGTATAAAGACCGTACGACCGGTATATTGTTCTACTATGTACAGTAGCAGTATTATAATGTAAATATCACGTATATATTCACAGGTAATGAATAAATGTATATCTGCTCACACGACAAATATTGTACGAGACGGTTCAGTTTCAATCGAACATTCATTTGTTATTTTTCTAATATACCTACATATATATACATATATATATTTCAATAAACATTTTTTAAAATTAAAAAAATCTATTTGAGAACAGTGTTACTGTGTTTTAACAATTATATTTAATTATTATTATACAAATATAACACATTTAGAAAGAAAAATCATTAATATATGTATATCTTAACACACTCTTTTAATAATTAACTTTACTTTTGATACTCGAAATAATTATCACATAAGAACCGTTGCTACAACTACTGTTGCAATAAATACGCGAAAGATAAGTGATACTTTATCGTCGGTGTACATTTCTCTTCGTTGGACAGGTAAGACTCGTCTACGTGAACAGAGGCCGATCGGATAAGGAATGCAGTATCCACGACAGCCGGAAAAGGTAGTACGAAACGGAAGAAGAAGAACCACTGGAGCCAGAACACATGTATGCCACCGTATATGGGAACGCATTGTGAACGCAATCGCGTGCCACGTGAACGGTACATATTGCCTTCACAACTGGACCATTTAGGGATGTCGCCTTTCATATTGCCACGGCTTGAGTACACATCTAACGATGACTTTGGTTGTTTACTTTGTTCAAGTGATTTGCACTCTTCTACTAAAAATTGCACGTGTCGCAGTGATTTTATAATTAACTGTTATAATTTAATATAATTTTGAAATATTCGTTTATTATTAAAATGCTTTTAAATATTTGATAATATTATCTCTACGTATAATCTTATACAAATCATATATGTCAGCACAATAAATGCCATATAATCAATCTTATACTTGGCAATTTGCGTGCAGAAATCGGTATCCGTGATTACAAAAGTCAATCAGCCTCAGAGTACACTTTGGAGAATTTGAATAAATTGTATTCTAAATAATTACCTCACCACTACTGTAGTCATCTGATTATTTGTATTGAATAACATCATGGATTATTATTACTAAACAAATTAATTAATTATCAATTCATTTTATAGTAATGTAATTATACGAAATAATATCATAAAAGCACTATCCTCGTAATCTATAATTGCTCGATGCACGAATATTCTAAAACTCTGCGATTCGCGTACGTCATCGTGAAAAGTTGAGGCTATAGATGAGAAGATATACGCAGCGGGAATGCGGGAGTTAGGAGACAAGAAGGAGATGGGGTTCGGGGGTGAGGAATTAGAGAAAGTTTTCGAGGGTTGTACTGACCCCTGTTCGCTCATTGTTAATATTTAGGGTAGCCCGGCGCCACGAACAATGCTGAATGTCCCCCAACGTGCAACGGGGAGTGTCTAACGTTAACCTGTTTCAGTTTTAGGCCGCGCACACTCGCACGCGTACATAGCGCAGCGTCTCTATTTTCGTACACACGCGAGTGAACGTCCTTGCTTGTAGAATCCCCCGGGTTATGATTAATGGATCTGGCGCATATTAGCGCCCACTTGGTGCACCCTCGTTGGTCTTCACCATTCACCATTTGCATTTGCAATTTAATGATCCTCCCTGGAGACTGATTGACTTTCGTAATCACGGGGACCGATTTCTACCCGTGGACGTATCGATTACTATCGAGCTGAAATTTAAAATTTATTACCCCTGCCACTAAAACGAATTATTAATGTATTGTTATGGTAGAATATAATTATATCTTATTTATCGGTAAAACTGTATCAAATGTTACATTTACATATTTATAATCTTATAGCAGTTGTTTTAAATAAATATTCTTTGAGAAAGATACAGCAGATTTATAAATAAAAATTAACTTATAGAAATAAAAATGGACATATCGCGCTTTCATAGAAATAAATTTATATATTGTGTAAGTTTTCGCGGACGAATAGCGTATCCGATACACGTTTACTAGGAATTTGTTGCAACCTATGCAATTGATGACTACAATAGTGCAGTATAGTAACTATCGCTTGGTCAGCAGATGGACTGAACTGACCGATGCTTTCAAGGGGACAATAAAGCTCATACACATTGTATCCCACTCGAGTATCCCATTGTAACCGTATGTGAATCCGTGTCGTGCCACGATCCGATAATTGTGATTTCACCCACGAACCATTTCGACGAATCGCCAAAGGACCGTAACGAAAGCGAAGCAATATTTTCTGGCTCTGAATCATACGTAAGGCATTTTCTCCGCGTACATTTAAACTTTCAAAGATTTTATATCAAAGACAGAAAAAGAGAGAGAGAGAGAGAGAGAGAGAGAGAGAGAAGAAAGAGAGAGAGAAAAGAAAGAGAAAGTTAGAGAGAAGAATAATTAGAAAAGAAACCTGATAATCACTTTATCTGTGATTTCTACAAACTTTACTTTCCAAGATTCAAACTTAGCAGTGTACAGATCAAACTAGCCACGAACGCATAACCACCTGCTATCGTTGGATTGTACTCGGAATGGTGTACTCGGAATTGATGTTACCGTAAATACCGAGACCATGGACTACACACGCCAAAAGGATGCAACGAGGAGGATATACAGACGGTTTCGAACGAGGAAGTAAGAAAAGCACGGTTAATGGCCGAGCATTCGCAAAGTTAGCGTGCAACGCTGCGTTTCAAGACACGCAAACCCGGGGCCCGGGTAACAACCCACCATCGTGTGTCAGTCGGCTGATTGACAAGTCGAAAGATTTGCCCGCGATTATTATGATTGTCCGTGTTTCGTATCGTTCGCTTACTAAAATTGCCGGTGGGTCGCCAGGAGGTCAGCGTTAATTATAGTGATACCGGTTAGGCAGGCGGACGGATATCTATCCGTTTATCGGATCACAACGAGTCGCTTCGTCGACCATGCTGGAGCGCTCCGAGAGATCGTTTGCTTCGTTCGACATCGCTATCGGGGCTAACGGATGAACAAAAGAGTAACACGCGAGGGAAACAAAGAACGGTATGTATGTGTCTATGGTGTTTTCCTCCCGATGTATTCGCTATGCACTCAAAAGCAAAGGCGAATTTATAGGAAATTTTTTTTATTTTTTATTTCTCGATTGTGTGTGTTTGTGTGATAGTACCTTTTATTTAAGTTTATTAAGTGCCTTTTTCTCTATAACTGTACAATAACAATTACTCTACTTTTTATATGTTATTTGGTTTGGTTCTTTTAATATACATATATTATAATGCAAAATTATAATCTTCTAACTCAAATACATTATCATTATATAATAATAAACGTTTTTATTTATTTATTCGACGACAAATTTAATTTGTGGAAGATTCGAAGTTTCTTAGTAATGTTAGATAGTATCAAAACTCATACCACTTTCCAAAATCTATTTCAAACACGCGAGAAATAAGATTGGATCTATACTCTTCCCGGAAGATACGCGCGACCGACCATGAAGTTAGAGCAGAACGACGTATCCTTTCTCTGTTAGCTCAATTAGATAATATCGAGCAAAATCTGCCGTTTCCCGAAATCCAACTCTCACATTGACTTCCGCTTGTTATCGTTAAGCTTAGCATTTTTCTCAGTCATGCTTAAACACGACTCTCCTCTACTTCTCCTCTTCTCCTACGAAATAAACTAAAACAATGCACCTATAAAATTATTTTTTATATATATATTTTTTCTTCTATATATATTATGCTAAAAATATTTATGTTGTACACTTATTCATGATCTTTGCAGAACTCCAATGACTTCACGATTAATTTTTTCTTAAAAATTTATGCGATTTTGATTTTTATATATTGTTAACATACCGATAAGATAATTTATTTGAATAAAGTAAAAGTAAATTAATCTTAACAAAGATTTTAATTATTAGTAAAAAATTATTTGATTAAATTGATTAAATTCACAAATTTTAAACAATTAATCAATAATGCATACTAAATAACAAATGTATGATGAGTCGAGCAAATAAAACAACAATAATTTGATCCGTCAACATAACATTTAATTGTAAACCTTAATGTATTTTTAAATATTTCTATACGAGACCAAAACATATAATATATTTACGCAAAAAATTTGCCTAATTTGCTAAATATTAAATTTCCTATGTACAAATTCGAAATAAACAAATTGTACTTGTTGAGCCAATCAAATTTTGTTGATAATCTGTGTAATTATAATCTGTGATCTATGCTAATCTAGAAAACCTGAAAAACCGCCGCGATATATCATGCAAGACCAAATGACTGAATAGACAGAAACGACGCGGCATGGATGGGCGGAAGAGTGCATCGTGGTCGGAGATGCAGTTAGGGTAGTGAATAGCAGAGAAGTAATTCTCTGGTATAATACTGCGTCAGCAGCAGCAGCAGCAGCAGCAGCAACAGCAACAGCGGCAGCAGCAGCCGCCCGTCGTGGGTTTCCCGGGAGAACAGATACGTATGCTAATGCAACGCGATGCTCGTTATAATAATCTACAAGTCGAATGCGCACGGAGAACCTCGCTCCACACTCTCTTGCAGGTTGCCGGTGACACTGTGCCGGCGCTATCTCGGGCGCGGGATCACGACCAATGGGGGTGGGGGAGGGTGTGAGGGCCCTACGTAAGCCGGTTATCTAAATACCGTAAATAACAACATCCCCCTTTCCCCCGTTCCCATCAACGTGAAGAAGAGGCCTGCGACCATCTCTCTATGTATCATCCCTTTTCGCGCCTCCCTTGCTTCATGACGCACACCAACCCTTTTCGTACCCTCGGCCGAGTCTGCAACGCTCTACCGCGCAAAAGAATCCTACTCGAATGACGTTACGCTACGTTAGGGCAAATGCATTATTTACACTAATTTTATATCATGACTAGATAGGTCAATCCCTGCTATCAAAAATTGACCACGAAGATTTTTGCAGATAACAAAATTCCAATAAAGTTACTAACGCCCGTTTTCACCTATGTAGATTTAATCTGTCGGTTCGACTTACATTTTTCATCTTTTTCTAGTTCTAAAGATATGCTTTTGTTCCTGTACTGTATTACAACTTATTTTTCGCTTTTGCCAAATATCAAACATATACATATACACTGTATATAGTTATTCTATTCCAAAAGCGTATGCTATAGAAAACAAATATAATAAATTAAAAAAAATGAAGACTAAGATTGAGATTAGATAATATAGTAGAAACGAACATAAGAGAGCTGTAAATAATTAGTATAAAAATATATATTTCTATGAACTTCAATTTTAATTTATAATAACCGATTCTTTATTTTTTTTCCAAAACTAAGATTAGAAAAAGAAAAATAATAAATTAAACCACGGTGAAAGTGATACCAGCCGTGAGAGACACATTTCTTACAGCATGCGTCCTAGTTGTGACAATTAATAACTATCTCCGCCGGTGGGTGCAACGTCTCGGTTAGCATCGAACGGCTGTCAGAGGCACCAGCCAATAGACAAATGAATGCATCGTGACGAGCGGCATTTCTCGCTTAGTCTGTCGTGAAAACGGTTGGTGGGTTTCTCCCCTTTGAAGACTGATCGTTAGATGTTATCGTTAAAAACGTTATCGTCATCTCGTAAATAATCTTTAATCTCCAAACGCGCCCCCCTCCCATTCTTGTCAACCCTAAAATGACACTACCTCGTCGTTTATGGATGCGGCGATGCGACAAGATGCTATCTCTGGATTATTTTCTGGATAGACGGATACATCTCCGGTCCCGCGCCGATATCCGCTTAACACGTGCGCGGCGACGTTTGCATTAGTTCGCACGTTATATCCGTCGATACGCTAACGCGACGTTCCTAACAAAAGCAAATATGAAACGAATGGTCACCCTTACGTAAAATACATATCGATCCACCCTCTGACGCCGTTTTCGGAATGTACGACATCGTTATCGAGGATTATCCTTTACGCGGCTCAACGATGCCGTTACTGCGAAGCGCTAAAAGCGAACGAGGAAAGTGAAGAAAAAAGCATTCGTACTGAACACGACTGAAAAGGTACATGCGCGTTACATGTATATGTGCGTTACTCGGCTTTTGATAAATACGTTACTTTTTTTTAAATATACACAAATATTACATTATACATGTACTAACATTGTAATACAGAAATTCATTGTAATAAATAATTAGTATAGAAATATATATATTCTGTATGTGTTCTCGCATGGTAAATTTAATTTTCTTATTATACACTTTTTACAACTTTATTAGTCTTAATCTTCAGGGCAAAGATATTTAATTGGTTCTCCTTGTGTCTACGAAATCAAATAAAATATGTTATGGAAGAAAAATCTATCATGAGCCATTTTAATATACGTACTGTAAGATACTTTCAGTTCTGTATAGATAGGACAGTATCAGATAGTAAAGGTAAAGAGAAAAACAGAGATTATTATTCCTATTTCCGACATTCCGATACGATTTACAGTGATGCAACAAAGGGAAAGCGGACCTTCAAATGTATTGAAAACGTTGTGCGATATTGGACGCGTTTAGTCAATCCGATAAATCTGGAGGGTAATAGATGAATACCGACGTAATGTAAAAGAAGGAAAAGGGGGCTGTCGCACCTATTGTCAATACTCCTACCGCGAACTTGCCATTTCTTACCCATATTGTTGTCTCGTCGCTTTTTATTAGCATTTTACGCGCAAATGTATCCACGCGTGATTACATTGGCAGCGGTTCATATGCTTTGCAAGGTGTCGACAGTAAAGGCAAGAATAATGCTGACTTGAATGATAGGTGATACACGATTGACGTAGCTACCATAGACTTACCTGTAACAAACAAAACATCATGGTTATGTCACTTTTATGTTTGCGACACAGACATTTTAAATAGATCTATTTTAGAACATTATAGAGAGATCCTATAGATTTATACACACACATAATGCTACTTATATTATTTAATAAAATAACTCACATTTTTGTAACATATTTGGTATTTTTATTAACACTCGCTTTCTCCGATTTTTAATAATATTTAAATTTAATAGCAAAATATATAAATCGATTTTAATTTAATCACGCTTCAAGAAGTAATGGAAAGTCTTCTTGACGCGCGCATCTGCATCCGCCATCTTCGATTAAATTCCGAGGAGAACTAGGGAGGGTTAAAAACGATGAACTTTATTTTATAGCTGAACGCGGGGGAGCCGGGCCTTCGGGTTCTTTAGAAGTAGAATATGTTTCGTATCATCATAGGGGATTTAGCGCCGTCTCCTTCCTATCCATAACGCTCCCGCCCGCCTGGCAGCCATTTTGAATACATTCTCACCCGAGGAGAGTTATCTGCGAAGCGTTTCGATTTCCCATTTAAAGTATCTTATATGTACACGTTCTCTCGGGGAAGGATGCGCAGAAGCATCGAGAATAGACGGAGGAGAAACGGATGTCTGAAAATATTAGCCTGTTTGCCGTTATTTCACTCTGACACATTTCCGTTTCCCTTAGATATTAAAACAATCGCACGTCGAACGTTGAAATAATAAAAAATTGATATACATCTCACCGCGTCTTAATAGAAAAATGTATTCAGAATTATACTATTTTGCCTCGATATATTTTCTAAATGAAAGAAAAAGAGGAGACAGATAAACGAACGACGATCACTCTGTCTTTCTATAAATCGTGTTATCGATCGTGAAAAAAAAACATGTATTAATGTCATCAAGCTTCAACGGCTGCTTTCGCATTCAGATCTCGACGACACTGAGTAATATACCCGGACGAGGGATAACTTTTTTCGATCTTCTCGAGAGGGAGAGAGAGAGAGGACGCTGATGGGTGGCTGAAAGAAAGAAAGCGGTGGTCGGTATTGGTTCGCTAGCGGCGTATGCTTATTTTAATTGAAACAGTCGAACACCGCCACCACCTTGCCCCCTGCTACTGCCATGTCTCTTTCTCTGTTTCCCTTACCTCTGCCGTGCCCCTCTGTTCCATGTAGAAGGCGACAAACTCTCCCTCCATTCTGCTGGCGCCCCTGCCGCGTTAAAACGACCTACCGCCGCGCTCACCCGAGGATATTGTTTCAAACGAATATGCAAATCATGAGCCAACCCAGAACGTGGTCCGCTGTAATTTCTATTGCTTCCACCTAGCGGGCGACACAAATAGATATCCTTAACGCTCCCCAGATCTAAAGGAGAAACGTGCGCCGAATGTGCTCCACGCGATCCAACTTCCCTCTCTACCGCTCGCTATCAGCTACGTAGCAGAATTTCCGCGGACGCGCGGGGCGGGGAGAGAGAGCGAAAGCAATTCTGCTCAAAGATTACCATTAAGGGTGTAAACAATTTTCATTAAGCCGGCATCGCGTACTCACTATTCGCAACGCGCTGTTCGACTTTATCAGTAAACTTCAAGCTACATCGACTACACGCGCCAAAGTTAAAAATTTACACTCTACGCTGCTCGTATGTTGCTCCAAGTGAATCTCTCTTTCATATTGGCGAACAGTACCGCGTAATATAGAAAGAAAATATTAGCCTATAATTTTCTGTATTTCTGTATACATATAAAATTATAAATAATTTTGCTTCTCGGATTCTCTCGCGAAATCGTCTAAAATAAATTTTTCGCATAAACTGCAAGACATACATAATAATTAAATTAAATTAAATTAAATAAGATTATTGTAAGTGAAAATACGGAAATATATATAAATGTCTTTAAATTATAAGTATTAATCACAGCTGCATTAAGGGCGTGATCAATTTGGAAATTTTCTAAACTACAATACGAGAAGTTTCATGTCTACAACGAGCAGTCTAGCATTTACGTATCGACTCTCGTGGGTGCCGAGATCGATTGCAAAAGTTGTACGTAGAAAGCGTACCTCAACATATAGAACGTCTCTATATACGTAGCGTTTCTAAATATCTACGAACGGAGTAGCGAAACAAGTATCCACAGTTTTCAAATTCAGTGTTGTAAAACTTATTCTATCTTACGTGCAAATACAAATTATGACATGTCGTCTGATTCTCTCTCCTAAAATAGAATAAAATGAGAAATGGAATTTAAAAGAAAGTTACAAAAAGTAGAATTTATATTTACATAAAAATTTTCTGAAGCACTCTAACTAATGACATTTCTATTTATTCGTTTCTAAAAAAAAAAAAATCTATAGTAACGCGACAACGCGAAAATCAGACGTGTTTCTGAAAATCAGATTCCCTCAACTAAGAAGGAACTGAGATCGATGTCCTCCAGCCAGTCCGGGGACGCTAACCTTCCCCAGCTCCGAAGCCCGGTTAACTAAGTGAGAGAGTGACCCGTACTTTGTTCCCTCGCGCCGCGCCAGCAGGAATATATTGATAGTCAGCTCAAAACTCCATTAGGGCCGGCCAAGTATTCTCTCGTAAATACGAAAATGCTATCCCATTATTTACTGGTTAATTGGATTAATGAGACTCGTTATTCCGTGGAGGGCCGTGACTCGCGACCCACTCCGGAGTCTCCTGTCGTAGGAGAGAGGAGAGTTAAGAGGGATGGGTCACCCGGCGGCAGGGTCACGACGGCGAAGGATGAGAATAGGGAATAAAGGGTAAGACCACCACGTGGACAAATATGTCCCGACACGTCGCCGACATGCACGCGTGCGCCGACGATTTTATATATGCCGTAACTATATTATATAGATTTTAGAATTCTTTTGCAAGATAAAGTCTCGCTTTAAGTCCATTACGATCCTGTTGATAACTAAATTCTCAAAGTTGACGAGCTGATATAAATATTTTGAAAAAAATTACGTGCAACATTTCTTAAGAACTGACTGTTAAATCATTCCTTAAAAATTTATCAAAAATCTTATTAAGGAGTATAAAATTTCTTGTTATAAATTATAGATATTAAACAAAATTATAAAATTGCATATATAATTCAGATTTGGTCAGTAAAAGGATACGATATATAATTTCTAATAAAATTGTAATAAGAATTCGGAGAAGAGAAAAAGAGCATGTGAAATTACATGCGATTCGTGAATGCAGTTTACACTTATATGCGATAGCATTAAAACATAGATCTTACATATGTCCAACTAAATATTAAATCTTGCGGGGGATTAAGTATATCCCGCTGGCGTTAAAAAGCTTCCCGCCAACTCGCTCGCTTCCGTGTTTCGACTCACCGCACCGTCGCGTTAAGGACTTCAGCGACAATTAATTATTCCTAATGCCTCCACAAAGTTCGCGGTGCCTCGCGCCGGTTTCGATTATTCGCGTGTTATTGGAACGATAAATCAAAGATTCTCTGAGAAAAGCTGCGCGTCAAACTCGAATTCCGCGGGAGGGATACACTTTTGAAATGGCAAGCCGACTTCATTAATCAGCGGTACCGCCGTGTCAAGGGCGGCTGCACTCTGGATGCCGTATTATATGGAATAAAATTAATGAGATACACAGAAATACACTCCAGTTCCGGCTCGGCGCGGCGCGCGCGATCTCGTAGTTCCAACAGAACGATCTCCCTTAGACCTCTAGACCTGTACATATCGTTCAATGCTCCAGGTCTGAATTAGACATTCCTGATTCTGATTACATATACAATATATGTGTACGATCGTGATTTGAAACAAATCAAAATAAAATACATCTTTCCAAATGTCTATAGATTATACAGAAAAGTAAATACAATGAGAATTTACTTTAGAAAATATAAATTTGAAAAGTAGACCAGTTAATAAACACATGAATTGTATACTTATCTTTACGATATTTTATTTTATTATTTTTCATTACTTTTTATTAAACTCATCTTCCAGCATTTATTAAATGCTACTCAAAAATATATTCTTATACGACAAACAATCTTTCTGCGGAGATTTTAAAGATCTTTTTGCTTTATATTAATTATTTTATCTTTATACTTTAAACGATAATCTTAAGTATTACTTTATTATTTATTGTAACTAAACAATTTGATCGGATTCCTTTTTTATTTATATTAGTTTGTTTATCATTTTAACACTTCATCCTGTGTTTATATAAATTTTTATTGATCTCTCAATATAAGATTATTAATTATATATATTAATTCCCTATATTTCTATTTGAACATGGCCGGAGACACTACCGCGTCTCCTGATTCTTAAGATTAATCTGTTGTAATAAATAAATTTCATTAAGTTAGTCATACGTTAGCTGTTATAAAAGTAGAAAGAAATTGCGCGCATTTCCCTGCCAAGGAGTGTACTCTCTCCAACGCAATTTAGGATATACCCAAAAACACTAGTCATGCAACTCGCGGTCCAGTGATAGTTTGAGCGCGAGAACGTCGCCCGAAGGACGAAAGGACCCGCCGCGTCGTCCAACTTCCGCCCTCCGTGCGTCCCCACCATCTCCGTCATCACGCACGCGACCGCTACCCGCAAGCAAGTAAGACAGAACGAGAAACGTGGACAGCGTGCCCGCTGCCGGGAAAGCGTAGTGAGCGCGAGGGAGAGATAGGAAGCGAGAACGAATGAGGAAGGGAGGAAAACGCGGTGAGAAACGGAGAGTGGGTTGTAGCAGCAGCCTCTGGTTCCCCAACGGGATAGCCCAAGGGGGGTGTAAAGATGGCGGCCGAGGAGGGAGAGAGAGAGAAAGGACGCGCGTCGGTTATGATAAGGCGATGCTTTAATGACAGCGCGTTTCTATGGCAACGGGCGTGTAGGGGCTGGCCGCCGCGACGCCCGGCGTCGGTCAGCTCGGGGGGTGGAGAGTGCATTGAGCGGCCAGCCGCCATACTAGTGGACACACAGCCTCGATTCTCAGGGATGAATTTCTCTGTGTGTGCGCGCGTGTATATACCCATGCCATTCTCGCGCTCCCCGTTTTACTCTCTACTCTGCCATTCCTCCTCCCTGATGCACACACGCGCGATCGTCCTCTCCTTCGTCTCACACGCAGGGGATGAGGAGGGTTCCTTCGTATATTCTATCTGCTCTTACATCTACCATTTCCACCTCTGCCTTTGTCTCCCCATAGCTGGGGCATAGCAAAATCAGTAACAACGCAACGTCGTTATCTATCTTTCGAATTCAACACGAGACGTATCCAAATATTGAAAATTCAAATGAAGAATCTTATCATTTGCTTACTTTTAGTTCAGAAAAATATTTTCTTTTCAGCTAAATACGTTTAAATTAATTGAACATTAACTATATCATGTGATAATGGTAGAAATAAATATATAAAATATAAAACTTATATCGAAATATTTAGTGAATAATCAAAACTTTACAAGATTTAATAATTATTATTAACGAGCACTCGTATCTTTAAATAATAAATTTTAGGAAATATTGTACTATATTTCTGTCTCGACAAAAAAAATTATTAAGTTTTCATATTCTATTTTGACTTTGTCACGACCTTTTTAAAATATTTTTTTAGTAAATAAACGTTTGAATTAAAAAAATATTCAATAATAAGAAACAATGTGTACAGTTAAATATTATATTAATTTTTGCGATACACTTTTTCCTAGTTCGTGGTATTGTAATATTCAATTTACCTATTTCAACACTATGGCATACATAAGGATTCCTCAAGTTATTAAGCAGGTTCAGAAGTTTCCCCGTAAAGTTCGAATTCCCACAATTAAATGAAGCGTACGACCCCCTGCGTGCGAGAATTTAGAACCTCCTCACCTGTAGAAATTGCTCGGGACACGTTAGCCTTTCAGCGAGAACATTTTAGGAGAACATCAAAGAATCTTTAATCGTTCTGCGTGCGATCCCCCTTTGCGCAGTCTCTGAGTGAATATCCTCGATAAGCTGGTTGCCCTTCGTCAGGCTATACACACCGCTAACTAAATTATACATTTCATCATAATAGGCACGTTAAACGTACACTAACTTCCATGTAATAATCGCTCTATTGAAAACAAAACAAATTTTATTTACAATTTTTTTTTAGATATATTTTCTTATAGGTGTCGAAAAAATCGTCAGATCTTTTGTCTAAAACGTCTTTTATAATTTTTTTTATGGGATAAAATACAGACAAAAAATAGAAGAAAAATATAAATACATACATAAATATTCGTGTAATCGCTATAATCTTTATTTATCTTTCCGATTTTAATTGAAATTTGTACATTTAATTCAATCTGTTCCGCCTTTGTGCGATTTTCGACCCGTGTGATATTCATGGCACGATCGCACACCGATCGAGAGTGCGAAAACGCCGAAATGGCTGTCCTCGAAAATTCAAAAGCAAATCTCCGTGGACGACGCGGATATACATACATAAGAGCGATAACGGAATTTCGTAGTAGGAAACTCCGGGCAGACAAACCGGGCATCAAGAGTATCCGAAAACACACAAGGGATGTTTAGGGGAACGCAAACACACCGTGTCTCTGCATTATGGATGCAACGGAGTGGACCGCTACCCTAGCTGCACCCCTACCTCCCCCTCGATTTCCCCCTGATTTCCCGCCCCCGCTTCCTCGCTCTACCTTCTCTTTCCGGTCCTCTCTATCCTCTTTCCATCCCCATGTGCACCACGCGAGATGGTTGGTTGGGCTGGCTCTGGGCTTCACCCCCGCTCGCATTTATTTATAATCAAATTCCATGTATACCGGCAGCCGGTGCGGTGGCGGTCTGAATTTCTATCCGAATGTGTACACACTCGTCCGCGAGGAGGTAAGCGCGAGCGCAGGCACGGCGACACACGCGCATGCACACACATGGGTATACATGCATATACGGGTGAACGAACACATAGATAAATGCGCGCGAGTTCGAGGGTGGATTCTTCCGCCTCTCTCTCTCTCTCTCTCTCTCTCTCTCTTCCTATCGCGAGAGGGAGCGGGAAGGCGCGGATTCGCTCGGCGGTCAATTTAAAAATCAATATTGACCGAGGAGCAGCCAATCCTTTATTTATCGACGCGGATTGTTGGCTGCACGGGAGAGACGCGCCAAGAAGATTGCTGCTCTCCCCTTCTTACCCCACCCACAGCATCCCCTAGGTTTCCGCTGCCATGTTGTTCCAAACGCGTCCTGAATAATGCGGTCATCCTCGTTACAGTCCCTCTTTAGACCGTCATGTTACAGTCCGCCTCGCTTCAGCAATGAAAGTTATCGAAAGAAATGTGAATAGCTTACCATCTTTCCAATAATTGACAATAATGGCATTAGAATGGTATTTGCAGATATTATGATTTGTTAATGCGATCACGAAGAAAGAAACAATTTTAAATTAAGTGTTATATTCGCTAATATTTGCTTTCTGTTTATAATAAAAATTATAATAAAGATTTTTAGAAAGAGAGAAAGGCACAACGAGAGAAACATGAAGGAAATTAATTTATAATATATATTTTTCTTCATATGTGTGTATTGTATATATTTTCCTTGTCGCTTATTTTATATTAAAAAGTATTTGCGCAACGCGTGAGCGTGAATTGTCCAATCGTAATCGAATGTAAGAACAATCGACTATGATTGATCAATTTTTACGGCTTAAAGCTTAAATTTTACGCTTTAAAATCTCATTGTAAACTCCGCTTTAGTTAAAAAAAGAGATAGCGGTTTAGAATGGTTGCGAAGAAGAGCTCGATAATCATGCCGCGGTAATCGCTTCCTAGGATGAATTACTAGGTCCATTTTTTGGATTGATCGTCCATAATAGTGGGTGTTTGGGATTGTGGGTTGATCAAAGCGGGAGCCAAGGCGGAGTCGGGAAGATGTAAGACTCAGCATCGAGGGTTCGACCCTCAGTATCCCTCCGACTCACCCTTCAGCAAGGTACCCTAACAGACATGATCAAGAAAAATGATATCGCCCGCTCAAAAGCAGATGACTTTTTGCGCAATGGCGGACGCAGTTCTTTCCTTCGCCAGACTACCATTTGTTATCAAGAAAAATATGGCTGCATCATTAAAAGACTACTTGGAAAACATAAATTGCTCAAATTTCATATTAACTTTACATTTTGTTTTCTAATTTTGCAAAAATTATCTTCACCTTTTTGTCATTTACTTATTTTGTTTCATTTAAATATATATTTCATACACATAAAATAATATTTCAGTTAAAAATTATTTCATTTAAAATTCTATTAAAGGTATGGTTTTGTTAAATATATATAATATGTTATAATAATACTCTTGAAATTTTAGTCATTAAAGTCTTGGTTATGTGATTAACTGTAATTCAAAGATCGCGGATATCTTCACATTACGGTAATCACCATTCTTCTTAATTTAACCTTTAGTATCCCCATTAAAAGGAAAAGCGATGAATCAGAGACACCCTATGTAGTACTTCTTGCGCGGCATTATAAAGATTTATTTTATCAAACCGTATTTTTGCTGGTAATGTACGAATTACTTCATTAATATCACGTAGAAAATATATATTTCTTATTTACTTCTTATGCAAACTATTTTTTATAAAACCAAAAAAAGATCGTAATATTAAAGTAATTTTGTTACTTTACCTAATTTCTGCGTAATACGAATAATAGCAAAATTTCATCATTTTTAAACGTAAATATGTAATAGATAAATCAATACCGTTCATTTATTCTTATTCGTTTAGAATTAACTGCATGTGAAAACAATTTTTTAAATATTTTAATATCTTTGTTTGATTGTTTATTTACAGCATTGTCATTTACAAGAAGTTCATGTTACGTCAAAATACGTAATAAATGCAAACTTTTCGAAAACTTCTATACTTATGTATCTTAAATTTTATATACTCATAATATATTACTATCTTTATCCAATTTATATCCGTTTCTATCAGGGTAAATTAACTTTAATTTCAGTTCTTACTTTCTATCCTTCTTTAATTCTTCCAACTAGAAAAAGATGAAAAGTTAGTTGAATCAAGATTAAAATTAAATTACATTGATATAGAAACGGATATTAATATCTTATTACAGAGTTCAGTGATAATAACTGCCGTTAAATAGATAATATCTATTCTTATAGTGGGGCTTGTTCGGTTGTGTCGGTCAGCACCGAAAACATCGAAACTACGAAACCACCTCCTGCCCATATGTACGATATGTCCATCTTCGAACGCGACGGGCACGAGGCGGTCGTCGCGCAAACAGATCAATGCTTCACGTTCCAATATAAACAGTATTATTGAAACAAAGCGGGCGGGACGGAGGTGTAGCTGGATGAAGCCTGGTGCGCGCGTGTGAGGAGGGGACCGAGGGATGAAGTTGGGGCAGGAAGAGGACAAGAGAGGCGGTCGGGCGCTCTTCGGCAAGGACGAGAGGGGAATGAGGACAGGGGAGGCGAGCAAACGGGGGATTGTGCGGGTGGAATGGGGGAGCGGAGGGAAGCGACCCGGCGAGGAGGATGAGGGTTGATGTTTCTGCCGTTCCGCTGGGTTGCGGGGAATGAACGAGGGGAGAAGAGTTATGTTGCCGCGATATTGTGCTGTGATTCTACGCCGCGCCATCTCGTCGTATCCTCCTGTTACCCCCCTTCCCCTCCCCCGACTCCCGCCGACCGCGCTCTTGCTCCCCCCTTGTCAGACTCACGAACCCATCGACTGTCGATTCTGTATTATATGTCAGGACCCAAACTCCTTGATGCACGTACCACTCCGCCGCCACCTTACCCTTCCCCCTCCTGTCGGTCCTTTTCTTATATTCGCCGGTAACTTATAGCGCTGTCGGTGTTTTCTTCAATAACGAAAGAAACGTATCCTCCACCTCGGATTCGTTCATGATAAAAAACGACTTCCCGCGATCAGACACAAAAATTGAGGCTGTAGAAAATAGTCGACGGTATCAGCAAAAATTTAATCTTGATACAATAACATTTTATCGCTACTTTCTTCTTATTATTATTTTTTTTCTTATAAGTTAAATATAGTTATAATTTTGCATTGTGCTAAAGTGTGATATATATTTTAGATATTTTTATGAGAGAAAATATATAAAAAAAGAACACTTAAGAAAGATACATTTTAATTATCCTATCTAATAATTTATATTAAAAAGATTAATTTTATGTAAAAATAATCTACGTTATATATTATGAGGTAAGTCCACAAAAATTCACATCCAATACAAAAAAGATTTATATGTAAATTGAGGATACAATATTTTATTCAAATTGGCAATTATTTGAAAACAAAATTTTAGCTTAAAAAATCCGCTTTTTTAATTGCAACATGATGATTTTTAACAAAATTATAAACAATCGAAGTCACATAAAATGTTTTTTTGTTGAATCTATGATAATTCAATAACAAAAAATCTTAGAAATATAAAAAAAACAATTTTATAAGAAAAAGTTTAAATTTTTACGTTAGAAGGTCAATCGATTTCGCAAATTTTTTTTCAACACGTGATAGGTCCACAAAGTAAAAAGAAAATTTCCCATTTGTTCAGTTCGTAGATTTCTTTAATATGTAAAAATTACAGAAACTCTAAAAACATAGTGACTTTAAAATTCGAGATTTTTAAGCTTTAAAACTACTTTCTTTAATTAAAAATTTCTTTCATTTTCTAACAAAGTTATAGCTGTATATATAGATATAATATAACGCAGGTAGATCATCTGATAATATAAAAAAGTGTTTTAAATATATAATTAACGATATGTACACATCATTTTAATGAAAATCATAATAATGCTTTGTGGTAAAGTCAGTAATTCGAAATAGAGGTTTCCAATCTAGATCGACATTGCGTGCGGCAACTCTTGCCTGATTATTAGCGCTACTACCGTGGCGAAGCAAACAGTCAATCAGGATAGCCGTCTATTCGGGTAGGTGGATAGCTCGCTGGACGCAGTCAACTTGGTGTGAAATTAGCGCAGATGTCGCGGCGATGGTTCATGCTACAACTTCTCTGTTCATTTTCCACGAGAATGACTCGGCAAGGGGTCGTCGGCCCTACCTTCTACCACTCACCCTGGGTTTTCAGTTTCTAGCATTAAGCAATCGTTGACCCAATTAATCCTCCACGATATCCTACAAGATAACTCTTTGAAGAAACGTAATCCCGTGGTATTATTTCTGTTAATCAACGAAACTAATTAACCCTTCAGTGGATGGTTCGAGTAGTCGGTGCTAATTTCAGTTCGACATACCCGCGGCAACTCGGGGAAAAAAATCGTCACGTACTACGATTTATTAGATATAAATCTTTGCAAAACGACCATCGAAGCTCCCTTTCATCCTCTCGCATATAATATAAAAAGTCGAAACAATAGCCGTATTTAGTCGTGAGAAAGGGATATTTCATTAGGACAACCTAAGCCCCGATGCGAAAGGATTAATAGAAGTTATAAAGTAGAGCCCGAAGAGGTGGAGGAACATTACGTGACCTGACTCCGATCGAGTCTTTCTTCAGGTTATATTGCAGGTTGCCGTCGTTTCTCATTCACCCCCCACGGCTCATGCGCATCACATCTGACCAATAGAATCGCGTGGTCCATCTCTGCTGCTGACCAAACCCCTTGACTCGTACCACTCTTGCCCCCGAGATACATTCTCCCGCGAAGAAAAAAAAAAGAAACTTTGAGACTGGTCTTCCTCCTACCCCTGGCAACCCCGCCATCCAGCGTACCCACGTCGAGTGTGTATTTTCTAGAGGAAACCTCATCAACTCCATCGAAACTCCATTTCTAAGAACGAAATTGGAAAAGACGGAGAAATACGTTCGATTCGACGCGAACGATATATGTATAAACATATCACGCAAAAAAATATCAACACCTGGCCAGAAATGATTGGTAGATCAATGTTGAATCAACGTTAGTCGCGCGCGCACGCGACCAATCATTCTGACTGGGTAGATATCTATAAGTTTTTCAGCAATAATATGTCAAGAAAAGATATTTTTTTCCATTTCTCTATCTTTAAATTACTGTTATACGTATTTGTATGAGTGCATACACATATCTATAAAAAATATAAAAAATCAAATCAGTACAATTTATTCTATAAATTATACATTTTTTCTTCTAAAATATAAAAAATAAATAAATTTTCTAAATCGCTAATTATATAACGAAAATTATTTGATTAATTCCTATTCCCAAAACAGTTAAAGTTCCAGAACACCAAATATTAAAATAATATTTAATACTAAACAAGACCTGTATTAAGTATATGTATCAAGATAATTACCGAATATATTGATAAAGAAATAAATAAGATTAAGAAATGCGCGTATAGAGCAATAAGTTTAACGAAGGTTTAACGAAGTGACACGTAATTATGGTTGAAAACCAAAGAGAACGAAATATATTTTCGCAACAAAACTGGCTTTAACGATTCGACAATTCGCTCTTATCCACCAATCTGGCGTTAACCATGGCGCAAGCTTCCTCGCGAAACTGTCTGGTTGGGCGCGTCGAGCATGACTGGAGTGCGACGTGAATAACTTAGTAGCTCAATTCTGCTCATGCAGCGCCGGCGAGACCCGGTTCGGCCTTCAACCGAACATAGTAGCTACATCCATTCTTCGCCACTTCGCAGTAATATAATATTATCCAAGCATTGTACCTGACTAATTAGTTGTACTAACGTTGTGCGACCTGATTACACATTCGGCTCGGCTACCGCGGACTTACAGAGTTGCGAAACGTATAAAGCTTCAGAATTCCTTACCAGTTGGTTGGATACTTCTCGATTTGGTACAAATAACCCTTACATTTCACATTTACTATTAAAATGAAATCTGAACGTTATCTCGCTCAATAACCCTTACATTTCACATTTACTATTAAAATGAAATATAAATTTATATAAAATATATCCTATATATGTGTATAATATCATTCCTTATTATTATAATTTCTGTTCGATTTTTCTAATATGGCAACATAAATTTTGACTTGAAAATCTATTAAATAACATTAATAAATTCTCTATCATATTTACATTTTAAATAAAAAAAACAATTGAAAAATAAAAGCAGAAAATGAAATACTTTTTAAAAAAGAAAAAATATAAGTATGCCAAATGTATAAAAAAGGTATTGAATTCTTCTTAATCAAAGATGTACATGAAATAAATTTAATTATCCAAGTATTTCATTATGCAAAACACATAAGATGGACCGAAAGTGGATAAAATTGTCAACTGGATTATAGTGAAGAAAAAACTTGGCACGCCCGGATCTCATTGAAACGCAATATTCTAGAATCAGTATGGTTTTATCGCAACATTCTGCAGATATACAGAATATATGAAAACAATAATTCAATAAAGAAGAGATGTTAATAATCACTTATGAAACTTGTAAATTTGTTATCTATAATATTATCTCTAATATATCTAAATATTTTATTTCTCCATCACATCTATTATTTTCTAGTATTTTTCTTGTCCCACAAGTTATATCATTATATACATACGTATATATTATATTTATATACATGTCTATTATTTTTGTGTCTATTATTTTATATTTTAATTTAATTATAATGCAAATACTATGTTAGAATAATGTTTTCACTGATGTACAATTAATGCGAACCGGGCACGCCAAGTTTTTTCTTTACAATAATCCAATTTTAACCACTTTCGGTCCATCTTATGTGTCTTGCATAATGAAATACTTGGATAATTACATTTATTTTATGTACGTCTTTGATTAAAAAGAATTCAGTATCTTTTTTATACACTTGGCGTATATTTTTTCCTTTTTAAAAAAGGATTTTTTAAAGAATCGTTTTACTGCTTTTTGTAAATTTACTTTTTAAACTTCGGTTACAAGTTATACATATTAAAAAATATTAATATTATATCGTACTTACTCGTAATCAACTTAATGTTATAATAATATCTCCTTTTTTCTTTCTTTGTACGTACACATACTTATTGTATGTATTCAATTAACGCGACTTCAAAATTGAAAGATATCGATATATATATGTACATATATGTGATGCTATCTTCTCTTATTTATTTCTGTTGTCATACAAGATAGTATGCAAAGTTCAAATATACTGTATGTAAATCGTCGTTGTCGTCGTCGTCGTTGCCGTCCCGCCACGTACCGCGAACGTCCTATCACGTCCCGCCATATCCCGGAGAACGTTCGGCCACATCCCGCGAACATCCCGTCACGTCCCGCAAACGTCCCGCAACGTCCCGCGAAAGTCCCGCCACGTAAAGCCACGTCCCGCGAACATCACGCCACATTCCGCAACATCCCGCGAACGTCCTGCCATGTCCCACCATGTCCCGCAAAATCCCGCCACTTTTCGAAAATGTCCCGCCACGTTCCGCGTCTCTCTCCCTCCCCTCTCTCTCCACTGCCTCTCACTCTCTGTCCTCTTTCTCCCTCTCTCAATTTTTTATTTATTTATTTAATTAAATTATTTATTTATTTTTATCTTTTGCACTTATGTTTTACTTGTTATCATTTTTATACGTATTTTTTATCTCTTAACGGATTATCAATAGATATAAATAACAAAGTACACTCTAGATGTTTCTATATATTGCTAATTTTTATAAATTTTTTTTTACTCACGATTATTTTTAGAATACCAAATTTTATACAATCTGACTTTTTATTTTTTTTACACAAAGCATGAAGAACACGAACGGAATAATTTTTGAAGGATAACGAATTTTGTAATATTTACCTCATAGTTTATAACAAATTTATCTGTATTTACTGTAACATTGAGAATGACCCAGTCGAAACGTCTGTAGCTACATATATTATTATTATTTGAATTAAAGTTTTTTATTGTTATATTGTCGGTTCTCTCTCTCTCTCTCTCTCTCTCT